>NC_056749.1:22994100-23179431 GCF_019279795.1 Protopterus annectens
CCCAGGGAGGTACGTCTCAAGTCATTCACTCCAACATGGACAATGACAGAGTCATATTTGTACTTGTTATAGAGTGACTTGAGTGTATGCGTTATGTGGCCGATCCTGGCACCTGACAGGCAGCTGACTGTATTTTTCTCCTTGGTCAGCCTGCTGAGTGGGACATCAGTGTGCCTGACTATAGAGTCACCTATGACTAAAGTGTTGGGTACATTGTTTTGCCTTATGGGCTGTTGTTGGGTGGCACACTGGTGTTGTGAGCTATGTGTCACTTTGGTTGTGACTGGTATTTGTTTACATTTCAGCTTCAGAGGTCCTTGTTGCTTCGGCAGGTTAATGTTAAGGGCCTCCGCAAATGTGGGTTTAGTGTTGCTGTGTGTGGGTGTTGATGGCCTGGGATTTGAAGGGCTATATGTTGCTTGAGGTGTAGTGCAGGCATTAACCTTCTCCTCTTGACTGTCTAGCACAATCTTGGCTGGAGAGAGCTTTGCTTCCAGTTTGGCTATGTAAGTGCATCTCTCGTAGGTTGTAGTGTTGGGTGGTAGGAGGAGAGGGTTGTCTGTGTACATGAGGCAATTGCTGCATTGCCCCAGTATGCCCAGATTCACCAAGTGGACGTGAGAAATCACTGAAAGCTGACCCTTGGACTTGCCTGTTTAGGTGGGTTTTTTTGTAAAGTACAAGAGCTGTTTTCCCTTACCTTTGCAAGATATTTTGCAGTTATAAGCTGTTTAGTGCCTACAATTAATTTCTCCTTATTAACAAGGAGAGTTGAGTGCTTGCAACAGTTTAAGGCTTCATAGTGCTTTCCAGCAGGTTCTAGAGCAAGTGCTAGTCACAGGGGTTCAGATTTTAGTGCTACTACTGAAAAACCAGCTAGTTCTAAGGGAAAATTTGAAGAGCAGACTTTCTGGTACCTGGAATAGTTTAATCGTAGCCCCGCAGTGCTCCACGATGCGAAAAATGTGCAAACACAAGTTTTTAAGCCAGAAAGTTGAAAGGGATAGAAATCAGCCCAAAATGGCAAATAAAATTACAATTTCAGAGCTGGAAACCACTCCTCTAGTGTTTTGGGACACAAATCTATCCTACCAACAAGTTCTATTAATGTCACACAACAGATTAAGACCCTGCATGCAGGTTACGTGAGTGGAGTTTGTCTTACACATATGCAGCAACTCCATCAAGGCTGGGTCTAAAATGGCCTTGCATGCCAGACACAGGTCACCTCTGAGCAGTTTGTATTAGACTGAGTAGAGGGACAGGGCTTATAGCCTATCTGTATAGGATAGGTGTTTGAGACCCTGCATTTTCCTGGTCAGGAACCTCTGTGGTCTCTCCAACTGCTGCAAGTGTATGACCTCCTTGTTCCTGGATGAAACACCCTTATTTATTAGATGGGCCATGTAGAAAGCCTTCCATACAGTGAAGGCAACATGGCAGTCAAAAGTCAGATTGCTATCAACCTGGGTGCCCAAGTCCCTCATGACTGATTGCATGCTTAGTATGTTGTTATTAACCTGATAATTAGTGGGGATGACATTTTCCCCAAAGGGGATAATGATGCTAGTCTTGGCATTCAGTTTGAGGCCATGCTTCTGGCACCAGTCATTAGTTTGGGTAAGGCTCTCTTGGAAGATGTTCACATCACTAGGGGAATTTAAGACAGTGCCCAGCTTGCAGCCATCTGCAAACATGGTGAGCCACAGACCACTGGTTTTTGCTTGCACCTCAGAAAAGTATATCCCAAAAAGTAGAGGCCCCAAGACCGATCCTTGGGGTACACTGCTTGTTACGGGTCTACTACTAGAGGTGGCTTCCCCTACTTTGACTGAGTGGGTTCTATCAGTGATCCATTTAGCTACCCATCTGGTAACATACGGGTTGATGCCTAGCTGGGAGAGTTTATCTATTATGCCTGAGTGGGGAATAGTATCAAAGGCTTTGGCTAGGTCAAGCTAGGAGGTGTTCGCCATCTTCCCCTCATCCATGGCTTTGGTGACTGTTGTGAAGAAGTCGCCCAGGTTTAATAGGCATGATCTCCCTTTGATAAAACTAAACTGTGTGGGGCTAAGCATTTGGAGGTTGCCAATGTCCTTGTTTATAAGATCCATGATAATGCGTAACATGGCCTTGGAGATCAGGCTAGTTAGGTTGATGGGCCTATAACTGCCTGGGTCAGTGGACACTCCACCTTTGTGTAGAGGGATGACAGTGGCTGTCCTCCATCCAGCTGGGATGAAGCTGGTGCTCAGGCTTTGGTTGAATGGGGTGTCTAATGGAGCTGAGAGCTCATGCCTGAGTTCATGTAGGATACATCCAGGGATGTTACCTGGTCTCATGGAGACTGTATTTTTTGCCATTAAGAAGGCATTAAAGACCTGCTCCCTAGTGGTGACAGGAGAGGGCAGGTGCTGGGGATGTCCTGGTTTACTGATGGGGGGATGGTGAAGTTTTCACTGAACCTGTCTGCCAGCAGGTTGGCTATATCTACGGCATTTGTGTATGTGGTGTTATTGACCACCAGTTCAGAGCAGATTTGAGTGTTACCTGTGAGACTGCTGACGTATGTGAAGAAGGCCTTGTGAGTGTCCTTAATGGATGTGGCCAATCTGGACTCAAAGTTAGCCTCAGAGGATTTTACCAGTGACCTTATTTGCTTGTTCAGACAAAGGAGAGATTGCTTCCAACTTGGCACCTGCTCCTTTTTGGCCCTGGACAGCAATTTTTTTCCCTTTTATTATAGAGTTTGTTTATTGCTGCTGTCCACCAGACAGGTTTACTCTTTCTTGAGGAAGATGATTTGGTCCTATCAGGTATTGCTGAGTCCATACAGCTATGTAGGTGCTCATATAGTTTTTGGTGTAGGCTTGGACATTTGTGCTAGTTCCAGCTGAATGGCTAGTGGCTGTGAAGCTGTTTACACCTACTCTGAGGAGATTGTAGGCTTCTTCAGCTTTTGGATATGATCAAACTTCAGAAACAGGGACCGAGGTCTCAGTTGTCCAATTGCTTCCTGAGTACTTTCTTTCTAAATGGATGACTAGACCTAAGAAGCCAGTCAGTTTGCCTTAGTCACCTTCCCAGTCCACAACTGTTATAGTCCAGGTTGAAGTGCATGACCCTCTGAAGACAGCTCAGGAATTCATGGCCTTTATGAAATCTATGGAGCCCAGACAGACACAGCTACTTAGTACCTACCTCTGAAGCTTCTCCCAGTAAAAGGAGGAGGGATGTTTCCTTTCAAGAAGATTCTGACTCCTCAGAATGGGAGGATGAGGAAGTGTTGTCCTATTCTGAGTAGTACACCCAATCCTACCCTGATTTGCATTCAGATGATTCCCTTTCTTCTGCCCCCCCCCCCCCCCAGCAAGGACTTATCCTTCACGGATACTCTGCATAGCATGAAGAAGGCTTTTAATTGGGAGGGCACAGAATTCTCTCAGGCCCAAAGCCCTGTAGAGGGCTTTTAAGTCTACCATCCCCAGACCCCTGGCTGGTCCTCCAGTGGATGTTGTGCCACCTGCCCCAAGGAACACAGATCATTTCTACAGAGTGCTTGACACTCACAAGCATCTCTACAAAACTCCACAAGCTGATCCTTTAGTTTCTACTGAATCCTCCAGAGGTGCCCCTAAGAGTGCAGTTAGACACCCTTTACAAATGACAGACAAAGTAGATTACTGGATACATTTGTAAAGGAGGAATACACTACTTCTGCCGTCTCTATGAGGACTCTTAAGTGCCAATTTCTCAGTTTCGATTTCCATGTTTTGTAACGGGGGATATCTCCAACCATTACTTTTCAATGTTAAGAATAAAGTCCTAGGAGGCAGGAGAGGTAGGTTTGCTCCCCTTTTATGTTTAAATAACAAGGTGTGAAAATACTGTGCCAAGGCACTCACTTGTCATGAGGGGTGATGCACCAGTTATTATGTACAGTAGGGGGAGCAATATAAACGACATTCTTGAGGCATCCTTTACGTACAATTTTGTACATTCTAGGAGAAAGTTAATGAGAAAACGTGGATTTGGCAGTTTGTGCAAATACATCAGTGATGGACCTTCATGCTAGTACAGAAGGTTATGAGAGGACTATTCCACCTCCAGGTCAGTTTGCTTGTGACGCCACTGGGGTTGCTTATGTAGTGACATGTTTGCCATGCCCAGCATTTTACATCGGGAAAACTACTAGGAAATTAAGGAAAAGAATTAAACAACATACCTATGACATCAGAAAATGAAAGAACCTCATAGTGTCTGATGTTTGTCAAGCCTTCAACAAGGTTTTATTTTTTGGTATAGATTAAGTATTTTAAGGTGAGAGAGGCAGTGTTGTGGAAAAATCTTTGGACTATGGCAATTAACATCAAATGCAACAGTAACAACAGGTATTCATGATGATATATCTTTTACTAGTGTCCTAAAATGTACCGTACAGGTATGTTAGAATTTTTTTGCATGTATAATTTTTGAAATATTGGTTTTACATCATAGTGCTTTATGAGGAATTTTTATGGTACTGTAGTGCTTTAAGGCTAAGTTATCATTCAGTTAATTTAAGATTCTCATGATTGTGATTGGTTGGTTCTTATTTTAAATGTAATGTTCTTCAGGAAGTGTGTTTTTACTCTAATATATCCCAGTTACTTGAGAGACGAAAGTGCTTAGTAGTATTTTACAATACAATTTTTGCTCTGTGCTTTTATGGTTCTTACTTCACTTTTTTGTTTTTTTGTTTATCTTTGCTTCTTGTTGGTTACAGATTTTACAAATTCCCTACAGAATACTCTGCCAGGAATACTGGCTGAGCAAGTGAACTAAGGAAATGATTTTTTGAGCTGTGATACAGAATCAGAATTGTCTAGACACAGTAAGGCCTTACGTTAATTTCCGGTGGCTGCCAAAAAAGCATTTACTGGAAAATGGTAATCAAAATCTAAACCAGCTATACTTGAAGTAGTGAATACTGTAACAGAGATAAAAGAAAAGGGACTGGCATCTTTAGAAAAGGGTAGAAGCAAATTACATAGAAATAAATGGAAATTGTGGGACAATACATATAGAAAAATGTTTTGGAGGAGGAATGAGGTTTAAGGGAAGGCAGGAATTGAACAATTTATGTAATGTTGGTGTGATTATATTGTATAGAACAATATATTTGATGAGTAATGTTTGCAAATGTGAATTTGTTAAAATGGTTTGATTACTTTTATATAAACATAAGTTTGTCTAAAAAAAAATGAATCTTGCCCAAAGAAAGGAAGGCACCTGGAGATCAATATTAGATCTGTCAAAGTTAAACAAGTTCTTATTTCTCCCAAAATTCAAAATACTAACCCTTCAAAAACTGATACCCATGATCTTTCAAGGGCCTATATGGTCACTCTAGACCTAAAGGATGCCTAACTACACATCCGTATTTCAAAGCAGCACAGGAGATACCTGCGGTTTGTGGCAGCAGGATTACATTACCAGTTTTGTGCTTTACCATTTGGCTTATCCATTGTCCCTAGAGTTTTCACCAAATGTCTAGCTCCAGTTATAGCCCACTGCAGAACCTTACGGATGCATATTTACCCCTACCTAGATGACTGCCTCATCAAGCGAAAATCCATCCCAAAACTCCAAGCAGCCTTACAAGTCATCATGGACTGCTTCCATATGGTAGGCCTCATGCTCAGTCTCCAGAAATTACAAATTCAGCCACAGACAAGTATCCTTTTTCTGAGCACACTAATAGATTCAATGCAACAAAAAGCCCTCCTACCCCAGGACAAGGTTTCTTATGTCACAAAATATCTGCTCAGCCTACTACCAAGCAGAGAGTCTCTGCAAGGGAATACCTACGGGCCTTGTGATACAAGGGATTCTGCATTTTGATGGTACTGCTGGCAAAACTGCACATGAACATGAGGAAACTACCGTGGTTTCTAAACAACACTTGAAAACAGCGTTCTCAACCCCTGCAAACCCTGGTGCCTCTTCTTCCCTGCTTGTAAAGGGAGCTGCTTTGGTAGAGAGACACCATCTTCCAGAACCCAGGGGCACACTTCTCTCTGCCAGAAGCACAGCCAGCTCAGATATTGGGTAGGAACCACACTTAGGCCCCATAAAGGCACAGGATACCTGGATTCCAGAAGAAAGAATGCTGCACATAAACCAGAAAGATATACTGACAGTCTTTCTAGCTATCAAAGCCTTTCAATAGAGTCTGAATCCAGGAACGCTACAGATTTGCATGGAAAACATCACTGTTATGTGCAACATAAACAAGCAAAAAGGAACCCATTACTACCCCCCATGCAGTCTTGCAGCAAAAATGTTGCTATTGGAACAAGAATTGCAACTGATATCCATAGCATCCAACATCCTGAGTTAGAAAAACACTTTAGCAGACTCACTGAGCAGGAATCTTTTTGTTCCCCAGTGAATGGATGCTAAAAAGAGAGATTTTTCTGGACCTCACCCATCAATGGCATCATAGGTTCATAGGTGTGTACTAACTACTAGGCTAATGGCACTGGAGCCTATACAAGCCTAGCCCATAGGATTACTCCGGCATTGTACCACCTGACCTTAGTTCTCAGTGGATCTGTCGAGTAAAGCCACTGGAGTGATCCCTGGGATGAATTTCCTATTTCCCATCCACTCATCAAGATTTCTCTTGAAGAGGGCCAGTGAGGTGCTCTGCTTGACATATATGGGAAGTCTGTTCCATAGCATGGGCACTCTCTGGGTTATGAACCTGTTCCTCCATGTTCTGTTGATTGTGGTAATGAGGTTGAGGTCTCTGGAGCGTGTGGTGTGGAGAGATTGGGATTTCTTTAGATGCAGCATTTCTAACAGAGCTGGGTCAGACATGACTTTGTAAGTCAAGCAGAGATCACCTCTAAGTAGGCGATATGAGACAGCGAATAGTTGGAGTTTTTTTAGTCTGTCCATATAGGACAAATGTTTAAACCCTAGGATCCTCTTTGTGAGGTACTTTTACTTCATCTCCAGTTGTTGCAGATGTCTAGTGAGGTACATGACAAATGGGGCATTGTACTCGATGATTGGCCTAACGAGAGAAGAGTACAGTGAGACAATGACCTCTTTCTTCCTGGATGCAAAACCCTTAGTAATGAGATGTGCCACATAGAAGGAATTCCTGACCACAGTGGCAATGTGGTGGTCAAAAGAGAGGTTGCTGTCAACCTGTGTTCCCAGATCTCTTATAATGCCTTCTGTGTTCAGTGGACTATGATCGATGTGATAATTCATGGGAACCATTTTTTCCCAAAGGGGATGACGACACATGTTTTGTCATTGAGCTTAAGGCCATGGTTCTGACACCAGTTGTTGGTCTCAGTGAGACCTTTCTGTAGGATGTCAGCATCACTTGTGGAGTTAATAATAGCTCCCGACTTGCAATCATCTGTGAACTTTGTCAGGCAGAGTCCTTTCCTGTTGGCTTGGACTTCAGAGAAGTAGATACCAAACAGGAGAGGACCCAGGACCGAACCCTGTGGGATTCCACTCATGACTGGTCAGCAGTCTGACTTGGAGTCAGCTACTTTCACACTGTGTGTTCTACCTGTGAGCCAGTTTGTAACCCACCTAGTGATATAGGGGTTGATGCCTATCTTAGTGAGTTTTTCTGTGATTCCTGAGTGGGGAATGGTATCAAAGGCCTTGGCCAGATCAAAGTAAGCTGTATGAACCACCTTGCCTTCATCCACAGGTCTGGTGACTGACTCAATGAAGTTGACCAAGTCGAGCAGGCATGAGCTACCCTTCACAAAACCAAACTGTGTGGGATCCAGAGTTTGGAGATTCCCTATATCCTTGTTTATTAGGTCCATGATGATGCAGTCCACAGCTTTGCATATCAGACTAGTCAGGCTAATGGGGCGATAGTTCCCAGGGTCTGTAGTTGCTCATCCTTTGTGGAGAGGGATGACTGTAGCAGTGCACCATTCAGTAGGGACAAAGCCTGAGGTGAGGCTATGACTGAACAGGGGACACAGGTGAGGTGCCAGTTCACTCTGTAGTTCATGTAGAACACAGCCAGGGATATTGTCAGGTCCCATGGAAGCTGTATTATTGGCCTTGGACAGTGCTATTTTAACCTGTGCAGCAGTAATACTGGGTGCCTGACAATCTACTGGTATTGTGACTGGTCCCTGGGGGGGTAAAGTTGGCACTGACTCTGTCGGCCGGTATATTGGCAATATCTGTTGGCTCTGTATAGGAGGTACCATTGTGCAGTAGCTCAGAGCAAATCTGGGTATTGCCATGGAGATTCTTTACATAACTATAGAAGGCCTTGTGGTTGTCTTTACTATCTGCTGCAATTCTGTTTTCATAGCTAGCTTTAGAGGATTTGATGAGGGATCTCAACTTTTTGTTGAGGCTGATAAGGGAGTTTTTCCAGTCTTTGGACTTCACCTTATTCCACATCAGTTTCCTCCTTCTGTTGTAGAGTTTGTTTATCTCAGGGGACCACTAAATTGGCTTCCTTTTTTGGAGGAGAGCATCTTGGTTCTATTGGGTATGGCAAGATCCATGTATTTGTGTACGTGTTCGTACAGTGCATTGGTGTATGATTCGGTGGTCATGCAACTGATCTCCATTTGTATGGTTTCCGTGAAGTTAGCCACCTCTGTTTTTAGGATCCCAAAGTTAGCTTTGGAGAAGTTTTTCATGGTGGTTATCTTTGCAGGGGGGTGGGGGTGGGGTGAGAAGGACGTGGATTTCCAAGGTGATTAGTTTGTGGTTGGATCTAACCAGGGAGTAGTTGACTATTGGTGTAGAGCAATGGTTGTCCATGTTAGTAATGACCAGGTTGATGATATTGCTACCTCTAGTAGGGGTAAGAATGAGCTGGTCCAGGGCATTGGAATTAGTGAATTCCAGGAAATGTTGGGCAAGTGTATTGGTACATGAGTAGCTTTCCCACTTAATGGAAGGGTAGTTGAAGTCACCCAGTATGACAGCATTAGGTTGGACCCTAATATTCTCTCAGGTGCTTAGGAACATGAAGTGTGAGTCTTGGGACATGATTGGGGATTCACAGCAGGCTACGATATGAACCGCTGTCTTACTCAGTGTTAGCTGCACCTGAAGTATCTCAGCTGCATTATGTTGGGCTACCAGTCTGGAGGTGTGCGCATCCTTTATGAATATGGAAACACCACTGCCTTTGGAGCTTCGGTCCAAGTTCTGGGGCCAAAAGGTGTGGAATGAGTTATAGCCTGGTAGTGCAGCAGTGCTTTCTGCTGCCTTGTACCAGGTCTCTGTTATGGCACAAATGTCAATGTTCTCCATTTTAAGGAGTGCTTCGAGTGTGTGCATTTTAAGATTTAGACTTCTAGCATTGAGCAGCATGACCCTCAGAATGCATTTGTTTGTAGCTGTTACAGTGGTAGTTTGGTCTTTGGAACACCACCTAAAAAAGGCACTATAGGGGTGGCAAGAGCATTGGCCAGTATCTGGAAGCCCAGGGGTGAAAGATGCAGGCCATCTCTGGGAAAGAATCGAGGTTTGTCAGTCATGTCATCCAAGGCAGATACTGGATCCCCTTAAAATGACACCAGAAACTTAGCCAATTGTTGAAATCAGTCATTTTCTGCTTCTACTGTGGTATCATTCTGGGTGATGGTAGGATGCTGCTCAGGGCTAGGGTCCTACCCGCCTGGGCTACATAATCCGAGAGCTACTCCATGTCTCTTTTCATGTAGTCCAGGGAGGTATGTCTCAAGTCATTCACACCCACATGTACAATGACAGAGTCGTATTTGTACCTGTTGTTGAGGGACCTGAGTGGCATGCATTATGTGGTGGATCCTGGGGCCTGAGGGCCTGACAGGCAGCTGACTGTTACTTTCTCCTTATTCAATCTAGTGATGGGGCATCAGTGTGCCTCACTATCAAGTCGCCTATGACTAATTTGTTGGGCATGCTGTTTTGCCAGGTCTATATCATGAGATCGGCATTCTAAAATGACACGAAAATGTCAAACTCCAAGTTTCCCGAACCGCCAAATCAATGATTTCTTTCCAACGGAATATGTTAAATATGTTTGTTTTTGTGTGACGTTAGTGTTTGACCAACCTAGTTTCTTTCCATTTGGGAAACTTGGAGTTCGACATTTTCTTGTCAAACAAGTGAGATTTGAAATTTTAATATATCAACCTCATGATATGGACCCTGTTTAGCCTTAGGGGCTTTGGTTGAGTGGCACACTGTTTAGGAGAGTTACGTGTCTTGTGATTAGTGTTGTGTTGTGGTGGTTGAGTGCATTTCTGCTTTGGAGGTCTATGCTGTTTGGGTAGATTTTTATTGAGAGCCTCCATGAAGGTAAGTGTGTGGTTTGTGTTTTTATGTGAAGGCAGGGCTGATGTGTGCTCTGGAGGGCTATGTGTTCCATGTGGTGTGGTGCAAGTGTTGACCTTCTCCTCTTGATCAGCTATTCCAGTCTTGGCTGGAAAGTGCTTGGCTTCCAGTTTTGCTACATAAGTGGTGCATCTCTCGCAAGTCTGAGTGTTGGGAGATAAGAAGAGAGGGCTGTCACTGTACATGAGGCAGTTGCTACATTGCCTCAGGATGCCCAAGTTCACCAGGTTAATAGGAGAAAGCACAGGGAACTGACCTTTAGACATGCCTGGAGGGGTGGGCATTAATAATAAGTACTGGAGCTGTTTCCTTGCAGAACTTTTAGTGCTGGTAGCACTTTTTTGTGCTACAATAATTGCTACAAGAAGTCTGGTAAAGTGCTAGACTAATAAACTAGTAAAAGTGCAGTAGAGGAGAGAACTAGTAGATCTAAGGGAATTTTTGAAGAGTAGACTTTGGCACTGCTCAGAAGCTTACAGACAGTCCTGGATAAAGCAAATCTGTATCTGGACTAGACTAGTTACAAGAAAGGCAGGAAACAAGTGCAAATGCAGGATTTTAATCCAGAAAGTTGAAAGAGATGGAAAACTGCCCAAACGGCCAGAAACCACAACTCTTACGGTAGATAGGCTACCTAGTGCTTACCACTCCCACTGATAAGCTAGAAGGCTTCCCTCCAACACAGAAAGGCTTGGGGGGCTCAGAAGCTTACAAACAGTCCTGGAGATAGCAAATCTGTATATTTTTACTAAAAAAAGAAAAGTGGAAAGGGAGAAAGGAGGAGCAGAAGATAATTCAAGGTTAAGAAACTAAGTGGGTTGGTCTTCTCAAATGTTCTTTCTGTATTAGGTAGAATGAGCTAACGACACTAGACTGGGAAGAGTGTCCCAGGTCAAATTTACAGTCGGTGCAGGCAACTGCAAAGCCACCATGTATAAGAACAGGATACCAATAGGGAGGGAGGCTGGGAAACTAAATCAGTTATATGATACACTCCTTGGCAGGAAATCAAAACAAACAAACACAAACATATGTTTAACAAATGGAGAAAATTTCCAGTTAATACCTTCCACACAGTGAAACTAGCTAGAACAGATTTACAAACAGTGTGACAATAAAAACTTTATTTACCAGGCCCTGTGAGGCAGATAGCTTTAGTGCAACCATGCAGATTAGTTTATAACTATAAAATGCAGTAAAAAGTATGCAGCAGACAATAAACAACCAGTACAGACCAATTTACCTCTCAGCAGAACAGACAACTACAAAGGTTCTGCTCCAGAACTCGAGACAGCCAATGGAGAGCAGACACCTACTGTTTTAAGTGGACATGCCTCTTTCTTTCTGCCTTTCTGCCACTTCCCCTGATTCCCAGGGTGCTGATAAAAGTGAGGTCAGACAGACTGAGCATGATACTCATAGCCCCCTTCTGGCCAAGGCAACATTGGTTCTCCTTCCTCTTTACTATCAGCGAGGAAAGATATTAACTTCTCCCACTGGTGATAGATCTACCCACCCAGCTAAACAGGTCTGTCATTCATCTTCACCTGACCATTCTCAAACTAAAAGCATGGAGTATTGCTTTTTAACCCCAAATAATGCAAACTTTGCCACAAAAGTGATATATATCCTGAAAGAGGCAAGAAAACCGAATACCAGAAAATCATACCTATCCAAATGCAAAATGTTTTCTTTTTGGTACAAGAACAAAGGCATTAGTCCTTCTCATGCAAACATAAATCTTGTTGGAATACATTTCAGGATTGCTCCACCAGGGCCTTCCTTATTCCAGTTTTAAGGTGCATGCATTGACCATCTCTGCTTAATTGCTCCCCTTCTGTCTATTCTCACCCCCACCAGAAACAATTCTTAAAAAAGGCCATACATCTAAGCCCCCCCCCCCCAGAGAAACCCTGTCCCTACCTGGGATTTAAACTATGTTTTAGGAAAAATTTGCATCACCACTTTTGAGCTTCCTCCCCTGTAAAGATTCTCACTTGGAAAAGCACCCTACTGATAGCCTTCACTTTAGTCAGATGGGTATCAGAGCTACACATGCTGATGGTGCAAAGAACCCATTACTGTGTTCCACAGGGACAGGGTAACCTTAAGAACTAACCCTCCTGTATGCTTAAAGTAGTGTCAGAACTCTCCTTGAATCATGCTATTCACTTGCCAGTGTTCTTTCCTATCCCACAGAATCAAGCTGAGAAAATCCTGCATTCCCTGGATATACACCAACAGGTCAGGTATTGCCTGGGCAGGACCAAGTTCTCAAATTGAGCAGATCTACTACTAATGCCCTTTGGTGAAGGGACACCTGTCTCAAGACAGATTATCTCTAAGTGGATTGCCAGCTCCATTACCTTATGTTAAGCCCATCATGGTAAGTCAGTACCAGCCCATGTCAGGGCCCACTCCGCCAGACTCAGTGCAACCAACACAATGTTCCTTAAAGGTGTCCCTACACAGGCCATCCTGGAAGATGCCACATGGACATTTGTCCATACCTTTAATAAACATTACCATTTAGGCAATGCCTTCAGGGCTGTGGAGGTTTTGCTACAGGTATCATACAAAGCCTGTTTTCTCTGGGGCGATCAGACAGCCTGCCTCACAGCTTGTAGTTGTGGGAGTTCCCAGAATCAGTGCTGCACCACTGACTATAGAGAGCAGCAGAAAGGGTCTTTCCGTCCTTCTCACACCTGGCTAATGTGTCTCTGACTTTTGGGCCAAACAACGAAGTAGCATCAACAGGAGCATTGACAAAGGAAAACTTAAAGGGGTCTGCAAAATCACAGAAGTGCATCCAGGTGGTGGTGCCTAATGGCAATGCCTGTACCTGCTGCCCTGGACATCCCTTCGGCTGTATGTGCAATAAGCCACAATAGATGAGTTGGAGATCGACTCTAGGGTGGCAAGCTGGGAGGCAACCTTATTTCAGACCTCATCAGACGCTGTTTCTGCCAAGGTATCTGAAAGCTCAGTTATCAGATATCTTTGGAATCAGGTGAGTGTGCCAAGAATTTCAAGGATCAAATAGCAAAGGTCATTGAAGCAAAGACCCACTTCCCAAATCTGTCCATTGTCCAAGACTCTCGGTTTTGAGGATGGACAGTTAAACTCTCTTTGGTGAGTCCCTTTTTAGTGGCTGCCAGCATTACCATGGCATCCACTGCTAGACCTTTTGACCAATTTGGCTGATCTTCCAGGGCTGACAGAATTTTGTCCAGTCTCCGGGGAATTGGCTCTATGGTGTCAGAAGCCTTCCACACAAGCTGCATGATAAGTTTAATTAGTTCATCTGCAGGCAGGGTCTCCCAAGAAGTAGAGGGCTGGCACGAAAAGCCTGCAAGAAGACAGATTCCTCAGAGAATGGGTTTGAGGACTTCCAATCACCCCTCTGTTTCAGAATCTCCAGGATGTCTCCAAAGGAGACATCTTCAGGGGGTGATCATGGGGACCCTTCCCTTTCATCGAAATCTGTATCTTCAGTGACCGATTCTTCGGAGAATCCAGGTGCTTCCTCTTGCATGATCTCTTATGGGGTGGCTCCTCAGGGGGGAGATCTGAGGAGGACTCCAAAGAGAGGGGACCATGCACTAGGGTATCTTGCTGCTGTTGTACCTGCTGTCCCGAGGTAGCAGATTGTGATAGCTGTGAACCAGAGGATACATAAATGTGACACTCTGACAGGGATGGTGCCAACTGTGAGCCTGCTGAG
This sequence comes from Protopterus annectens, assembly GCF_019279795.1. NCBI lineage: Eukaryota > Metazoa > Chordata > Ceratodontiformes > Protopteridae > Protopterus > Protopterus annectens. The sequence continues at coordinate 23,008,205 of NC_056749.1, forward strand.
GCTAGGCTCTCTCCATAATCTGGAAGGCAGGGCTGCCCGAAGAAGGATGGGAGCCCAGAAATGAGAAAGACAACCTCGGAACTGGGAGTCACACCCCGCTCTGATGAGCCTCCTCCCAGAGTAGGAGTCATGAGTGGACTTTTAATTGCCAGGGCACCAAGAACCATAGATGGCACCATAGAAAAAATTGGAGCTGATCCAGGGATCCTGGAGCCTGCAGCGAAATCATGATCCCATGGGTGTGATGGCTCCGATGAAGCCAAAGACCACAGAGTTGGTTCGGTACCAAGGTGAGATCTACCATCTGTACCAAGTAGTTTGCACCAGGAATGTCAAAGTAGTGGGCTCCAAGACCTGCAGAAAGGTTAAAAGAGGAAGATATGTAGGAGTCCTAGGAGAGTAATCCTCAGGTCTGGGAGGGAGGGAGATCCAAGAAGGAGCAGAAAGACCTTTGGCTGCCAAAAGCTGATCCACCAATCTAACTACTTCCAGTTCTGAAAGACTCCTGGAGGAATGGATGGACATCCCTGAGGATGATTCCAGTCTATCTACAAAGGGACTGAACTGTTGACCCAAAAAGGAGTCTATAGATGAGCAGTATCTAGTCCTGGGGGTATTTAGTATCTCAACCTTTGAGACGGTGGTCTGCTGAACAGAAATTTGCTTGGCAGGGGAAGAAGGAACCAAAATATTTGAGGAGACTATTGTTGGTGCTAGAGAGTTTACTGGTACTGAAGACAAGGTCAGTGCTATAGGTGTCTGGTTAGTCTCAATAATACACAACACCATGGGGGATTTTCCAAGTTTTGGTGCCAGAGAAGGAGTTGGTGCAGTCTTAGGAACTTTAGGCTTTGGTTCTGAGGGATGAATCAGAACCTGAAACTTTGGAGTCTTAGATTTGTGTACCTTAAGAGATGATGGTATCAAATGGCTCTTTTTCTCTGAATCTGTCCTGGGAGATTTAGATGTCTGCACCTCAGATAAAGCTTCACTGAATGGGCATTTTAGTAATCCCTTAAGAATGAGTTTGTTACAGCTTTCTGTAAGGGTGCGAGCAGGATGAGGTGCACCAAAGCAATAAATACATGAAAGATGCCCATCGGAATTAGGCATCTTTCTGCCACAGTCCCTACATTGTTTGAACCATGTGGTTCCCTTCTGCTTTTCTGCCATTTTCAAACCAGAAAAGGGCACGTGCAAAGACACACACAGACACAAGACACAAACAACTCAAGAAAAATAAGAAGTACAGAATAAAGTTTTTTTTTTAATATACCAGCAATAGTACCTGAGATTACCCACAAAGAGGGTAACAGGAAAAAAAAGGGGGGGGATAAGGTTACTAGTGATGGTATCAAAGAATTACCAGTAGGTAGAGGGAAAGGAGGGCCTATACCAATGATGGTAAGTTAGAATACCTAGAAGGTAAAAAAAGGGTAGATACAAATCAGTCACAACTAACGGATAATTAATGACCACCTTAGAAAGCAAGAAAGGAGGAAAATAACCAAAAAAGGTTAAACAAATGCAGTTATATAATCCAAAAATGTTTAAACAAATGCAGTTATATAATCCAAAAATGTTTAAACAAATACAGTAATTTAATCTAAAAACGTTTAAACAAATACAGTTACATAATCCAAAAATGTTTAAACAAATGCAGTTATATAATCCAAAAATGTTTAAACAAATACAGTTATATAATCCAAAAACGGTTAAACAAATACAGTCATATAATCCAAAAACGTTTAAACCAGGAGTGTCCAACCCGCGGCCCGCGGGCCGCATGCGGCCCTCAGAGCTCTTCCATGCGGCCCGCGACCCTTAAATTTAAATTTAAATTTAATTTAACTTTTTTTCCGTGTGTTTACACGTCCGCGTAGTTTTGCTGTTCTGCGCATGCGCCAACTTTCTTTTTTTTATGTTTTTTTCATACCAGCGTCTTTCCGCTGGTATGCGCATGCGCGAAAACACCGTTCGGTCGTTTTTTAAAGCTGAAGGAAGGAGCGAGGATCGTGGAGAAGAGAGGATTTAATTTTGTTTTATTTCGGAGTACACACCGACTACACTACAACATAGCAAAAGGTAAGTAAAGCTAAGTATTTTTTTGACATTGTGAATGCTCCCTAAACTAGAGCTTATAGCCGTAGCGGCTTAAAGAATGCATATTACTAATTTTCAGAAACAAACTTAGCATACATACAGAGCCTAAGAATATTTCAGTCTGACATTAAAGAAAAAAAGGACTAGCTTGCGTGCTCATGTAGAAAGATCCCACTGCAGTTGCTGAAAGGAGGAGAGGAGGTTCCCTGGTGCTCTGGATAAATTTCACTTAGTCGGAATGAATGACACTTTCCTGAAAAGACAAGCCTAGTTGTTGAGTGACCTGTTCAATAAAAGGCAAAAGAAATTTGACTAGTTTGTATTTGGTGATTTAGGCTTTGATATGATAACATTCTGTCATTGTGTTAACAGCTAAAATATTTTTTATGTTGAGCTAAGTCCGTTTTAGAAGAGACTTTGAGAATTGCTCCATAGAAAAAGGTATAGAGATGCTCAGAATAAAATACATAAAGAAATACAAAACAGTTTGTAATTTTTTTAGCAGCAACAAGTTAATTGGAACTGCGTGTCTCACAATAGTGGAATATACAGTTTTTACAAACTTTTAATAAATAGACTGTGGTTGTGTATGGAGTGGCAGTTAGCTGGTATAAGGTCAGGAAGTGAAATCGGAACACATGGTGTAAACAGCAGAGGTTTCTTGCCTTCATGTTAAGAATCTCTTGTTTGCTTTTCAGGTAAATGAAGGACGTGTTTTTCTCCAAACAACTGCTGTGTTTAAGTCAGGAGCAGCCTCGTATTAGTTTAAAGAACAGTAATAATGAAAATGATAGTTGCTGCTCTTACTGTAATTACAAGTAAAACTTGAGCTTTGTCATGTACATCTACCTACATTCCAGGAAAACTATTTTTATGTACTAAAAAGAAAAATGTAAAGCAGACCAGAAGGGTTTGAGCCTACAAGGGTTGCTGAAAAAAAATCTCCTTGCAGCCTTTCTGTTATGTAATTGTGTTATCATAAGCTGCAAAATGTATAGTAGCACTTGGCCAAAAAAAAAAATTCTGAGATTCTTCATGTTTGTTCTACAGTCCTGCATACTGAAGTACTTAGCTGTCTTAAGTAATGTGCAGATGTGCTGTCCTTGTACTCCTGACAGTCTTCTGGGGTGTCAAGCTGCCTAAAGGTCTGTGTGTTGTGTTTATAGAGCAAAATTTCAAGCAGTATGTAATGTTTGGTATTTAGTAATGTGAATGAAAATGAAAACACGAAACATTCGATAGTATGCTTTCAGCTTTTACCTTCAGACTGTGCATAGGAAACTATGTCAAGAGATATGCGTATAGTAATTTCACAGAAGGTAGTGGTGCCATTGTTCATCAGGTTACATACACACACACACACACACACACACACACACACACACACACACACACACACACACACACACACACACACACACACTGTAATCACAATGACTGTGTGCATAAATTCTGCAGTGAATGTAATTACATGTTTACATTCTTGGGCTCAGTAAAATCCAAGCTGTGGTTGACCCTGAGTAGTATGTTGTATGTTGTGTGAACAGTTTATTTATCACATCATCAGTCACAGGTCTGATCTCATACAAATTGAAAGGTTTGTACCTGTTAATTTTTTTTACAAATAAACTTTACTAAGATGTTAGATTTAACTGTTTTTTAAATAATTAGAATGAGATATTGAATTTTAGGGCAAATATTATGCATTTATTAATTTATTTATATTTATTAATTTATTTATTGTTCAAATACAGCCACATTAGTCCGCATAAACCTGTTTTTTTTTTTTTTTTTTGGTCCTCACTTGCCGTTTGCCCCCAGACCATTTCTGTTGACTCAATGCGGCCCTTGCAAGTGAAAAGGTTGGACACCCCTGGTTTAAACAATACAGTTATACAATCCAAAAATGTTTAAACAAATACAGTCATTTAATCCAAAAACGTTTAAACAAATACAGTTATATAATCCAAAAATGATTAAATAAATACAGTTATATAATCCAAAAATGGTTAAACAAATAGTTATATAATCCAAAAATGGTTAAACAAATACAGTCATATAATCCAAAAACGTTTAAACAATACAGTTATATAATCCAAAAATGTTTAAACAAATACAGTTATATAATCCAAAAATGGTTAAATAAATACAGTTATATAATCCAAAAATGGTTAAACAAATACAGTTATATAATCCAAAAACGGTTAAACAAATACAGTTATATAATCCAAAAATGTTTAGCACTTAGCTGAGAGCACGGCTGACATGTCCAATTTTCTACATGCCAAACAAGATCTGATATAAAGGGAAGAGAGGCAGTATAGGTAGCCTTAGCCTGAAAGTTTTTGCTGGCACAAGATTGATATAATGGCTGAGTCAGTTCCAAGGATCGAAACCAAACTCAACAGTCAAGAATGAATGAAGAGTGACAACATCAGGTCTAGGATTTCTCAAAACTGAAGACGACAGATAAGATTCCGTTTCAGAAGATTTGCAGCAAGACAGAGCCTGGAAACTTTATGACAAATCAGTTTATGTTTAGAAACAATTAAATTCATGGAATCATCATGGAGGGAAATTAATTTTGAGTATTTGAAAGCCAGTAAGGCACAGGACCCAAGGCAGCATAAGTTCATGAAAAGAAGGGCATGCCATAAAAACTTAATAACACATCTTACAGTCTCTTATCTCATATGTAATGCATGAATTAATTCAATCAGAGAAAAGGAAGACGTCCAGAGGCACAAATATTAAGTCTAAAGCTTCTTTAGTCTTCATCAGTAAGCATGTTTTATCAGCAAACATTAGTAACATAAGCCCTGGATAATAAAAAAAAAAAAAACACACAGGTTGGAATGTTGATAAAGATAAATTCTTCTTAGACAATGAGTTTAGCTTAAATTAATATGATTCCATTTATTAAATAGACATCTCCCAAAAAAAAGTTTTTTTGTCCAGGGAGAGTTCTGCTTCAAACTGACTAGTTGCTAAGGTTTTCCATACTGCTAATTGATAGGACAGCCTATCTGTGTAACACGGTTACCTCTGGACCAGATTTGGGCAGCCTTTGTCCAGTGAGCTGGACCTTAATCAGTCACCTGGTATTGTCTTCCATGAATGTTCTGGATCAGTTGATTCTTTATATCATTAGGGCCTTTCTAAGGACGGAAACATTTCCATCAAATGTAAGCAACTTTAGTTCTTAAGAAACCGTCTTTGGGCCTTCCTAGAGTTTAGAATTACCATCCTGTTTCTACAACTCAGGTAAATGTGACAGGTAACTTAGCATAACCTCTTAGGTCCTTATCAGTTCATCATCAGAAAAATAACACAGTACTAAGGGATGCTCAAATCACAGCAATTAATGACCCTCTACCTGCCACAGTTCAATTTTTTTTATTCAGTTTTTGGCCTCCTTGAGTTCTTTGCTGCATTTGACACAGTGAAGCATGGGATCTCGCTCTAGCAGTTGCAATGGGGTTTACCACCCACCGTTCTTCACTGGGTTGCCACTTGCCTTTTGGGGTGTTATGCAGAGGTTTTTTTCAGAATAAATTTTTGGTCTTGTAGGACCCCTCAAGGTTCCATCTTTGGCCACCTATTGCTCATTTACTTATTTGTTTGTTTGTTTTGTTTTGTTAACCAGAATAGAGCACTGATCCAAACTGACCTTTTATAGATTCAGCCTGGAAGCAGTGTCTGGCTAAGTGACTTGCTCAGCATCAGACAGTTAGGCAAATACAAGCTGATAAAATCAAACCATGGACCACAGGGAGCAGTTTTTTAACAGATCATAGCCTTAATCTTCAGTGCCAACTATCAGACAGAGACAGTTTTCAGGCTACTACTAGGAAATGTAATTTGGGAAGGTCTGACATTGGTATGCAGATGATACTAAGGTATAGCCACCCTGTCCTAAAGAATTTGTGTCTTCCAACCAGACCATGGATCAGAGGGGAAAAAAACTAAGTTTTTCACAGATGACCTAGTTCAGCTAGTAGTCCAGGCACTGGAGGAGCTACCAAGGGGGAGGAGAAGTTGGCTAGCCATTATTGGCTTACATATCTTGGGGGGGCAGGGGACATCTTTTATCTGCTGTGAGGACCGTGATGACTATACTTACCTATGTGGCATGTAGTGCCATGAACCAGACCATGCATGCACAATTTGTCACAAGCACATTACAAAAGTCACAGTCATGGCACGAGCACTTAGGAGCATGAATAAAAATGCCTAACCTCCCACAAAAGATGATGATACACTCTTAGTGCTCGAATCTAGGGTCTGAGGGGAAAGAATCACAGACCAACAAGGAGCTATTAGGTCAACAGTAAGGTCTACGAGGAGGTTTCATAGTCACCTGAGTGGGAATTCCCAGATATGCTCAGAATTAGTCCAAAATGACAAAAAATACACTGAACCCACAGACATTGCCAACATCCTAGCTGACAGGTTCAGTGCAAACCCCACCCCCCTTCCCCACCAAAAGGGCAAATATCTATCCCAGCAGAGTGCTGCCCCCCTGACATCTCAGATGCTCAGGTAAGAGCCACCCTCTGCAAAGCAAAAAAACACAGCATCAATGGGACCAGACGGTGTCCCAGGCTGCGTCCTACATGAACGCCAAGAAGAACTAAACCCAAACATAAAACTACTGTTCAATCTAAGCCTTACTACAGGATATGTACCCAAAGAGTGGCGTACAGCAACAGTGGTCCCTCTCCACAAAGGTGGTGCCTCAACGGATCCTGGAAACTATCGCCCCATAAGCCTGACTAGCTTGGTCTGCAAAGCTATGGAAAGGATCATCATGGACCTCATAAATAAAGATATTGGGGACCTACAGACACTGGATCTTACCCAGTTCGGCTTTGTTAAGGGCAGATCCTGCCTCTTAAACCTGGTCAATTTCTTTGAAACAGTCACCAAGGCCATTGACGAGGGGAAGGTGGTCCACACAGCCTACCTGGACCTCGCAAAAGCCTTCAATACAATACCCCACTCGGGCATTATAGATAAGCTCACCAGCTTAAATATAAACCCCTATGTCACTAGATGGGTTGCAAACTGGCTCAAGGACAGAACCTACATGGTTAGAATTGCTGGAGCCATGTCAGACTCCAAACCAGTTACAAGTGGCGTCCCACAAGGCTCAGTCCTGGGACCTCTCTTGTTCGGTATATATTTCTCGGAGTTACAGGCCAACATGGAAGGACTGTAGCTGACCAAGTTCGCAGATGACTGCAAAATGGGCACCATAATCGACTCTCCAGCTGACACAAGCATCCTACAAAAGGGCCTCATAGAAACAGACAACTGGTGCCAGAGCCATGGCCTCAAGCTAAATGCCAAAAAGTGTATAGTCATCCCCTTTGGCAAAAACAAAGTGCCCACAAATTACCACATAGGTGGTAATCCATTAAGTACGGGAGAAGTAATTAGGGACCTGGGGACCCAAGTTGATAGCAATCTCTCATTTGACAACCACGTGGCCAAAGTGGTTAGAAAAACATTTTATATAGCCCACCTAATCATGAAGGGATTCACATCTAGATCAGGGGAGGTCATCGTGCCTCTTTACTCATCCCTCATCAGGCCAATAATGGAGTACAATGCCCCTTTTGGGATGTACCTTACCAGACACCTGCAGCAACTGGAAAGACCCCAAAAGTACCTCACCAAGAGGATCAAAGGGCTCAAACAGATGCCATATGCTGCCCGGGGCTCAAACAGATGCCATATGCTGCCCGGTTAAAGAAACTCCAGCTCTACTCTGTGGCATACCGCCTGCTCAAAGGCAATCTGTGCCTGATGTATAAAGCCATGTCCAACCCAGAATTAATGGACATGCTGCACCTCAGAAAATCCAAATCCCATCAAGCTACATGCTCGAGAGACTTGAACCTCAGCACTGAAATAAATAGGACATGCTGGAGGGACAGATTCATAATCCAGAGGCTCCCTTCACTCTGGAATAAAATCCCAGTCCAGGTTAGGCAGAGTCCCTCATTGACTCTCTTCAAGAGGAATCTTGATGAGTGGATGGGAGATCATAGATTTACTCCAGGTATCACTTCTGTGTCACTGTTAGACAGAAGCACAGTATACTAACCTCGAAAAAGGGCATAGCAAAATTCATTTTAAAATGGGTGGCGAAAGCCAAACACACTCTGGCTAGGCTTGTAAATATGCTAGGGCAGATAGCCTAGTGTGAACCTATGAATCTATAAGGGAACAGGGAGTCAAACAGAATTTAAATACATTTTTGCGTCTGCCCTGTTCATACTCAGAGGAAGTGTGGATACCATATTTGATTAGATAAGAAGGAATCATCTTTTGCTCAGTCCATATAAGACTGAACCATTAACCATTTCTGTCACCTTAAGGTCCCCTTCAACTCTCTAAATTATGTCTACTGTTACTTACGGGTGAAACAGACTAGAGTTTGTGTCTCAAGTGTAAAATCTGAACATTTGGCTAATGACCGTTTGCCTCTCAGGGACCTTTGTAGTCAAATCTTTTTTGTATCAACTAAGGAACATCGCATGAATAAAACATTTCATTACATCAGAGATTCTTTCTAAGGCCATTTTAGCTTTCAGCTGTTCATAATTGAACTAATGCAACACCCTTCCCATGACGCTTGATAGCAGTGATCTGGGCCTTTTTCAAGGCATGTAGAATGCCACAGCATATCTACATGTTAATCACTTCATAACGCCTATCCTACTCAGTCTGGCCTGGCTGCTGGCATCTTTCAGATCATAATTTAAAAGATTTCTGAAAGCATACAAATTGTTTTCCCATTTCGGGAGGGGAATAAAAATAAAAAACCTACACACTATTATGTGTAAGTAGAAGCACAGGCAAAGAAGTGCGTCTTAGCATGGATAAGTTCAGTTTAGGTTAATTAGGGTCTGTGTTGGCTGCTATTTGGCACAAATGTTCCTGTTAGGAGGTTTAAACTTCATTATTTGAAGCTGTACATAATTATGTGTGTTAGTGTTATCAGGTTATTGGGATACTCTGATGGTGTTTTTAGTTTTCTGTTTGAGAGGTTTTAGCTAAACAAAAAGTCTTGTAAAATGTGACATAAGTTCCATTGTTGATGATAAGGAAAAATGGATAAAGGATTAACCTGCCAAACATTAATAGCTGCAAGTATCACAAAAATTGAAAACAGACATTTTAAAAAGCTGCCATATATAATAGGTGGGAATAATGACTTCTCAGTATAAAGGCAACACTTTCTACATTATCTTGAAATGTGAATGGCCTCACAGGTTTAGACAAAAAGGAAGGAATACCTAATTTTATTAAGAAATGCCAAGTTCAAGTAATAATGTTATATGAGACACATTTGGAAAGAACTAAGTGTGTGAATTTTATAAAGAAAGGATTTCAGGATGGATATTCTGCAGCATATCTGAGACAAATTAAAAGAGGAGTACTTATATTAATTGCTAGAAGAGCTCCTGTAGTGATAGAAGAGGGGGAAAAAGGTGATAATGGTAGATTTGTACTAGTAAAGGGCTACTGGTAAGGGATAAGGATTACAGTGGCATGTATTTAAACTGCTATTATGGCGCTTTAAAAATAGGAGAAATAACCATCTTTAATCAGGAAACATTATTTATAGGTGGGGACTATAAATTGATTTGCAATAATGAGGATGTGACTGGGGGGCCTAGAAGGGAAATTGGGTAGATTTCTGAAGAGATTTATGAAAATATTTGGTATGAGAGATGTGTAATCAGTAGTGGGAAGTCGGGCAGAATTTATATATTATTCACTAAGGTAAAGTAACTAAGCTTCATTAGACAGAAATTATATTTCACAGCAACATGAGCATTTAATTGATAACTTTGACACACATCCAATAACTATTTCAGATCATGCACCAGTAATTACTAAGATAAAAATGCAGGGTAATAAAGTAAAGATGAGACATTGACACTTCCCCACCTACCTGTTAAAAAGACAGGAATTTAAGGAATGGGCCGTAGAAATGATCCAGGATTTATTAGTGAAGATAGAAAGTTCTCCAGAAGTTATAGAGTGAGATACAATGAAAACTGAGTTTAAAAATAGGGAAGAAATAAAAGAAAAACAAATCTGGTTAAGAAGTAATAGAAATTATTGAGAGGGACTTTCAAAGGTTAAAGTATTGCAGAATAAGGGGAATCTCACAGAACAAGAAGAGGTGCAACTGCAGAGTGCTAAAGAGGAAATACAGGAGGATCTGGATAATGTGCATGAGTTTAGAGGGCTAGCTGTTAAGCAACTGTTTCTGATAGTAACTCTAGAGCACAAAAAACTTTTGGCAACAGAAAGTAGAAACCATTGTTGCTAAACTCAAGGAGCCTATAATAAGAAAAATAGCCAAAGATCCTTTAGAGGTATTAGAGATATTTCAGACATTTTATGAAAATTTGTATAAAGCAGAAAACTGGGGAAACTAAGAAAAAACACAAATGGAAATATTTATGAATGACTTAAATATGCCAAGGTTAGAAGTAGATGAGGCTCAACAATTAATAGTTAAGATACGAGGAGATGAGGTAAAAATGGCAATGTTTAATTAATCTGCAGGAAAGCCTCCAGGAATAGATGGCATTCCTGTGGTATTTTAGAGGCTAGGAGGGAAGAAAGTTCAAGAGCTATAAAGTAATGTTTAACAGTATTTTAAATGGAGGGGAGGCAACTACTTTCTGGAAGAAAGTGGTGGCTGTAATACCTAAAGAAAGATGCACCAGAGCCAGCTTCACATAGGCCCATTTCAATTTTAAACCATGATTATAAAGTATTTATGTCTAGAATGGATAAAAGAATAGCAAAGGTGTTGCCAAAATTGATAGATATAGGCCAATGTGGTTTTGTGGACTGGAGGCAAACATTTGACAACATTAATAGAACAATGATGATCCAGAGAGAAGCAGAATGCAAGAAAATGCAGCTGTTGTTGCTGGGTCTTGATGCAGAGAAAACATTTGTTAGAGTAAGTTGGTATTTTATGAGGAGGGTGATGATAGCATTTGCATTCCCTGATACAATAATAAAGTTATTTAGAATGAAACATGAGGGATCGGAAGCGAAAATCAAAGTGGAAGGGTCATTCTCTGATAAGTTGTGTCTGAAAACAGGAACCAGGGAGGTGTGTTCTCTTTCCTGTTTATTGTTTGCATTATATTTAGAACCATTGGCAAATAAAATAAGGGACTCAGAAATTCAAAGATATAACTGGTATGCTGTTCATGAAAACTTGGCTTTATCTGCAGATGATATTATTTTGTACCTAATGAAACCAGAAAAGGACATCTCAGTGTTATGAAACATTCTAAGACAATTCCATTTTTTTGGGGGAATATAGCTAGAAACTATGTAGCCAGACATAAATTGGTTCAGCAATGCCCATATTTATGGGGAACTGATAAAATGAAGTATTTAAGACTATGGATTAAAATAAGTCTGTTATGGTATCTAAGGATATGTGTGGAAACTCTTGCCTATTAATATGGATAGCAAGATACAAGCAGTAAAAATGTTTTTAGTCTCCTTAATTTTATACACAGGTCAGGCATACTTTTATTGATCAGAGGAGAAGCTGCGGATAACAATAAATAATGAGTTGGAGGATTTTATTTGGGAGGGGAAGAGGGCGACAAATAAGTGGGATAAGTTGATCCTCAATAAAACAAGGAGGTTTAGGAGTATCTGATTTGAAGGGATATTTTAGCGCTTTACAGTTAAGGTTCTTATATATAACACAAGCAGAAAGCTGCAATTCAAAAGGAAAGGGATGATGATGAAGCAGGGGGTGTAATTCAAGAAATAAGGGAAGTAAGGGATTTTAGACACCAGTCCTTAAGGAGAATAATAAAAGTCATAAAGAATATTATATTCATAAAGTAGTAGAAAGTATACCAAGAACTACGCCAATGAAAGAATGGGAAAAGGAAATTCTGCTGATAGGGGTGAGCGTAATTAGGGGTAGAGAGAATTTGCAAGAGGGGGCTGGAATTTACTGGAGGAAGTTGGCAAAGGAACCACTGTAATGAGAACCAATAATCAGAGAGGGAAGGATAATAGAAAGTGGAGAGGCCAAGAAAACATTTGGACCGCAGGCTAGTAGTGACTGCATTCCCTATAAGAGAATACGATCAGGGTATACACAAAGACAAAGCGAGAGGAGAATCCTACATGAAAGACCTGCACAGGCTGAGTTTTTAATTGAATCTAGAACTGAAGCTGCTGTTAAAAAGGGGGATAATTAGTAGGTCATATAAAATATTGCATGATAACTGCAGGAATCCATCAGAAGAGGTCAGAAAAGATTGGGAATAGAGACTGGATATGCAATTCACAAAGAAAACTGAGAGGACATATGTATGGCTCCCAAATATGCAACAAAATGTAGATGATTTAAGAGTTTTGCTTAGAAGTGTTTGCATAGATACTTTTATACCCCAAGCAGACTCCAAAGAATTCTGCCTTAGGTAGATTGCAAATGTTGGCAGTGTGATGGGAAAGAAAGAACTGGGAACATGTGTTTTGGGAATGTAATGAGTTATAGAGTAGTCAGTCAGGAATACTGAGAGAGCAAATAAGTGTAACTAAGGAAATTACTTTTTGAGCGGGACACAGGATTTGAATTGTCTACACATAGGAAGACCTTGTTAAGCTTAACTCTGGTGGTTGCCAAAAATGCAATTACTAGAAAATGGAAATCAAAATCTGAAACAACTATACTTGAAGTAGTGAAAATTGTAACAGAGATAAAAAAAACAGAAGTGGGATTTTTAGAAAAGGGTACGAGTAAATTACATAGGGGAAAAATGGAAACTGTGGGAACAATACATGCAGAAAAATGTTTTGCCAGAGAAATGAGATTTAAGATATGGTAGGCATTGACCAATTTATGTAGTGTTGCTTAGATGATATGTAATAATATATGTGATGTATACCATTTATAAATGCCTATAATTCCATTAGGAATATTTAAACAAAGGACTAACCTCTAAGCTTTGGGATTGGTTCCTTTTTTTTTTTCCATCTTCAAGATTTCCCTCCAGTCAGCTAAACTGGACCCTCCCAATATTGTCTGTAACTGCCTTTAAATAAATGACCTGTTGAATGTAATGTATTAGAACAGAATATCTATCCACTTAACTGAATACACTATTTGGAACTTCAATAAGGCTTTTATTCCTCCCACAGGGACAGTATCAGAGAGACAGAGAGACACAGAGATAGACAGAGAGAGAGGAAGAGAGAGAGACTCTCTTAGATCTGATAAAGTTATTTTATCTGGACTAATCCTTTGTACTTTGTTTCTTGTTAGTCCTGTCACCTTCTGGGTCATAGGTGGGATACCAGACCTGACTCTGTTTTCACATCATTGAAATCAAAATCTCTCTATTCAGTGAGTGACTCCTGGGGGTAGCCAATGTGCCACCTCTTGAATGTATGTTTCCGAGGGGCATCTTCAGTGGGATACTCTGGAGAGGACTCAAAAGACTGGGAGTGGGGATTCTGATGTGGACCATCTCCAGGCTCAGAGCAACCAGCTGTCTCAATGGGATAGGAGGAGCAGGATATGGACCAAGGTCTTTCACTGAGGGATGGGTGAAGCCAAGAATCTAAGTGAACATTCTGTTTACCATAAATGGGGAGAGCTCTCCATACCTTCTCAAAGGCAGAAGCTGAGGGGGAAACCAAAACTACTCCAGTAGGAACCAAAGCATCCAGGGCAATCGAACTGTGCTTCAAGGCCAGTGTTGGAGCTAAGCTATTTATTGCTGAGGTTCCAAGAGTAAGGGAAGGCTTTGACAATTTTGGAGTTGATCCCCGACCCCCAGAGCTGGCAGTGATGCTTCAGCTCCTTTGGACCTTAAAAGGTTGCAGCCAGATGGATCTGAGACATCACTGGAGTGTAAGCAAAACAAGACCAGATACAACAAGGGCAGTCCCTGGAAGAAACTTGGATTCAAGGTTCCCAAAACCAGGAGGCAGATTGCAGTAGGAGCCACAATAGGTTGAGGGGACCAAAGCTCATGGGTCTGATAGGGGTCAGAGCTGAGAGAACCCCCAACTGAATTTGGGTTCTGAGGAACTTCTTTATCATTATATCCACATCAACTTCTGTCAGGCTTCTGGTAGGTTGGACTGATCTGGTGGAGAAAGAGGTGGAGGAAGGTCTAGAAGATCTGTGCAGAGGTCTATCCTGAAAAAAAGGGGAGCTCAGTCTAGGGGAGAACATTTCTGGTGAAAATCTAGGCTCCAGTAAGGGAGGGTTCTGTGATCCAATGACTGTTGCATCCAAAAGAGGGGTCAGAGCCAAAGCTTTAGGAAGTTTAAGGGATGCAGCAAAGAAGCCACTGACAAGGAGGAATCGTTAGGAGAACACTTTGTAGACTCCTTGCCCTTTTCCCTGGATTTGTGACTACTATTCTCCTATTTGTGTCTGTCCAAATGCTTTTTAGCAGATGGGGATATTCCAGACACAACAGACAAAACATTGGACAGTTCTGCTGCGGCTGGGAAAAGTGCCTTTTATACAAGCTTATTGTGCCATTCAATAATATCCCACTGGCTAAAAGTGGTACAAATGCTGCTGTTCTCTTCCAAGTGGGCAGCACCCAAGCAGTATGCACATGCTAGAAGGGCATCCAAATTAGGAATCCTGCAGCTGCAGGCCACACATTTTTTAAACCCAGAAGGCTTATCAGACATGTTCAAAAAAGCACTACACCAAAAAAGGCAGCGATATAATTATTTTGAGAATGAGAACAACAACAATAATAATGACAGAGAAATACTTGTAAAGTACTATAAATGACAGAAAAATACTTGTAAAGTACTATAAATGACAGAGAAATACTTGTAAAGTACTATAAATGACAGAAAAATACTTGTAAAGTACTATAAATGAAATTTAACCTGCACTAACAGGAAGGAACAAAAGATGGAAGAAGCAGAGCTAACAATGGTGGAAAGTAGGGCCACCGTTAAACAAATGAAAGACTTGAGCAAGGAATCCCATCTCCACGATGAGCTGCAAACGAGAGCTGCGATAATGTTGATGAAAGGAGGAGGTTGTGAGTAAGGCGAGGAGCCTGAGCTATGGATCTGAAAGTCTGTAGTGGCTGAAGATTTATCCAAGGTCGGATCTGAGAACCCATCCACTGAGAAATGGAAAGAACAGGTAACATCAGATCAAGCTGTTTCTATAGTCCCAAGTTTGATTCCTCCCATCTCCATTTGTGTAACTGTGCTACTCCGTGCAAGTCATTTAACCTGAGAGTGCTCCCAGACTGAGTGTGAAAAAGGTCCCCGTGGATCTGTGTTCTATCCCAGTTAACAGATGCAAACAAATAAATAAATAATCATTGAAATTAATTACTTTAAAGTCTTTTTAAATGTTTTTATTTAGATCCAAGTGCAAAGTTGTATGCAGTACTTTGTCAGGTACTTTTTCCTTGCTGCTGTGATTATATCTGCAAAATGCTTAGTTTTAGGCATGACAAATCGATTGGATGATTCTTTACTAAAGATCTCTTAACTCGTCCACTTTTTGGCAGATTCTCATGTTTATACCAATGCTACTGTGGGCACCCATTTCTCCCAGTGTCTGTGATCCCTCTGTTGATATTGGAGAGTACAATCCCCTGGCTCCCCAATTATTTTAAAGATACTAATGCTTACTTAGTTTCTTAGCCTCTTTGGTCCTCCTAATGATGCTGGCATTTTCCCATTCCCCTGTCTCTGTGGTCTTCCACAGATGTTGGCATTTTCCCATACCTTGTCTCTCTGGTCCCTCAAAGATGCTGGCATGTTTCCACACCCTGTCTCTGTGGTCTCCAAATGATGCTGACATGTTTCCATACACTGTCATAGGATCACAGGAGATTACTAGGCTATCGACCCAGAGGTCATTTTAAGCCTACTGTTTCATCCCAATGTAATGCCATAGAAATGCTAGTCAATACCCAAGATTGCATTTAGTGATGACTGCCCATGTCCAGGAAAGTTGTGGGCTCTATCCCCAGTAAGAATTTATAGTGCCCCATCCACTTGTCCAGGTCCACTTGTCAATCATAGCCTAACCACAGGATTTGTTCCCACAGAATGGAGGACAGCAACAGTTATTCCCCTCCACAAAGATGGCCTAGCTAGTTCTCTGTTTCACATGAACTGGTAGCCTGTTCCAAAGATGAGGCAGTCACTGGAAGATAAATCTGTCCCTCCAGCATGTCCTATTTAAGTCATGGGCCATGTTTAGGTCCCTGGAATGGGTAGCCATAGTCCCATTTGATTTATGGTTATGCAGCAAGTTCATTAGGTTTGGGTCTTGGATTGCACTGTAGGGCAGGCATGTCTCCCCTAAGAAGTCTATATGATACAGAGTATAGTGACAGGGACTTTAGTCAGTCTGTGTAAGGCACATGCTGAAGCCCCTTGATCTTCTTTGTTAGAAACCCCTGAGGTCTCTCTAATTGCTGCAGGTGCTTTGTGCGGTACATGCCAAATGGGGCATTATACTCAATTATGGTCCGGATAAGTGCTGAGTAGAGGGGGGTTATAACTCATTTTGCTCTTGAGGCAATGCCTTTACTAATCAAGTGTACTACAAAGAAAGCTTTCCTTACTACAGTAGATACATGGTGGTCAAAGTTAAGGCCTCAGTCAACTTGTGATCCCAGGTCCCTTACCACTTCATGGATACTTAGGGTATTGTTGTTGATTTGATAGTGTGAGGGGGATATTCTTTATGTTGAAGGGAATGATGATGCATTTATTTTCATTCCATTTGAGATTGTGACTAATACACTAGTTGATGGTCTACATGAGACCCTCTTGGGGTATACTGATATCATTTGGGGATTCAATGATTGCACCTAGTTTGCAGTCATTTGCAAACTTGGTCAGCCACAACCCCTTAGTTTTGGCCTGAACTTCTGAGAAGTATATACCAAACAGTAGGGGGCCCAGCACTGACCCCTGTGGCACCCCACTGGTAACAGGTCTGCTGGTTGATGTGGAGTCAGCCACTTTGATAGTGTGTGTCTGGTTTGTGAACCATTTGGCAACCCATCTTACAACAAAATGGTTTACATTCAGTTTGCTAAGTTTATTGGTAATGCCTGAATGTGGGATTGTGTTGAAAGTCTTTGCCAAGTCAAGGTATGCTGTGTGCACAGATTTCTCCTTGTCAATGGTCTTGGCCCTTGGTCACAATTTCAAAGAAATCCACCACATTTAACAGGCAGGATCTGCCCTTCATGAAGCTGAATTGGCTAAGGTCCAGGGTTTGGAGGTCACCCATGTCTTTATTTATGAGGTCCATAATGATACTTACCATGGCCTTACAGATGCGACTGGTCAGGATTATGTGTCTGCAGCTAGGCCATCTTTGTGGAGGGGAATAACTGTTGCTGTTCTCCATTCTGCGGGAACAAATCCTGTGGTTAGGCTATGATTGAAAAGGGTACTTAGTGGTGATGTTAGCTCATGTTTTAGCCTGTTTAGAAGACAGTCTGGGATGTTGTCATCTGGTCCCATACAGGCTGTTTTTTGCCTTTGATAAGGCTTTGAGGACCCACTCTTCAGATATGTGTGTGTGTGTGTGTGTGTGTGTGTGAGGGGGGGGGGGGTTGGGCAAAGGTTTGTTGTAAGTTAGGAGTGGATAAGAGAGTGAAATTTTTGCCAAACCTATCCGCTAGCAAGTTTGCTATCTCTGTGGGGTCAGTGTGTGCGATCCTGTTATCCACTAGTTCTGCACATGCTTGGGTCCTACCCTTTAGGTTACATACATATGTAGCTGTTAAAGGCCTTATGGTTATCCTTGGCTGTACTTGCTAAGTTTCTCTCAAAGAAGCCCTTGGAGAATTTGACATGTTGTCTTATTTGCCTGTTGAGGCTGAGGAGAGTGCTTTTCCATTGTTGGGTCCTTGCCTTTGTTTTCTTGGACAGCAACATTTTGCATTTTTGTAAAGTTTGTTGATGTGACTGCAGTGGTGGTGCTGCGGTAGCGTTGTTGCCTCACAGTTAGATGTTGCTCGTTCGATCCTCAGTTAGAGCGTCTTCTGTGTGATGACATGCGTGAATGGGTGTTCCTTCGTTGAAGGTTGTGCATTAGGCCTGGCAAGCCAGCACGTAAAACTCTACTGCCAATCATTAGCGGACCGGAGTTCCGCTGTGGCGACCCCTAACCGGGAAAAAGCTGAAAGTTTGTAAAGTTTGTTGATGTGTGATGTTCACCATGGCAGCTTGTTTTTACTTGGGGCTCTGTCTTTGATTCTTTCTGGTACGGCGGAGTTTCTGCACTTATGCAAGTGATTGCACAGGATTTTAGTGTAAGCTTCAGTGTAGTTACCACTTTCAGCTTGGGGAGAGGCTTGGAATGCATTTATATCTTTAGCTAGGAGGGTATAGTTTGCCTTTGTGAAGTTGTTTTGTCTGATTTCACCCTTTGTGAGTTCAGGTGTTGGTGCCAGGTCAAAGGTGACTGATTTGTGGTCAGTTTTAACTAACGAGGGTCCGACAGTTGCGGCAATGCATCTGTTTGTCATGTTGGTGAGGACCAGATCCAGAATGTTCATTCCCATTGTTGGGGTATGGACAATCTGTTCCAGGGCATTTGAATTAACAAGGTCAAGGAACTTTTGTGCTAGCAAGTTAGGGGTAAAGTAGTTTTCCCAGTTGATGGTGGGATAATTGAAATCCCCCATAACCAGTGTATTTAGTAGAATCTGGATTGTCTCCAGTTTGGTCAAATAGGCTTCATGGGTGTTGTGACCCATGGAGGTGGAGCTGTAACTGGCTATATGACTTGAACAGGGGTCTTACCCACAGTAACATGGACTTGGAGTAACTCCATGGAGTTGTCCAGTCTAACTAGATGGGAAGTGAATTTATCTTTAATACAGATTGAAACACTGCTTCCTCTGGTTTTCACACATTAATTTTTCAGTCTAAAGGTATGGAAGGCATTGTATCCTTGTTAGGCTGGGATACTCTCTGAGGCCTTGAACCAGATTTCTGTGACTACACAGACATCTACATCTTCTGGTGACAGAAGTGCTTCCAGGGAGTGCAGTTTTTGGTTTAAGCTCCTAGCATTTATCAGCATGACCCTTATTTTGTTCTGATTGGATAATTTCACATCAGTAATGCTGTTTTTCAGACATGGCATAAAAAAGGCACTATGGGGTAGGCAAGAGCCTTTGCCAGCAGCTGAAAGCCTAGAGGTGCCAGGTGAAAACCGTGTCTGGCAAAGCAGCGAGGCTTGTCAACCATGTCATTCTAGGCTGACAGGAACTGGGTCCCCTTTGAATGTCTCTGTGGTCTCCCAATGATGCTGACATGTTCTCAGAACATTTGTGGTATCCTAATGATGCTGGCATATTCCTGCAACCCTTTCTCTGTAGTCACCCAAAGATGCTAGCATGTGACTGACCCTGTCATCCCCCAATAACTCTAATATGTGTTCATACCTTTATATCTGTGTTCCCCCATGACACTAAATTGTGTTCATACCCTTATCCCTGAGTTCCCCTAATGACACTGATGTGTGTCCATACCCTGTCTTTGTGATCCCACTACTAATAATGGTACATACACATACCTCTGTCACTGTGATCCCCAGTGATGCTGGCACGTGCCAGAACCCTTGACCTTGTGATCCCTTTAGTTACTCTGGTACATAGCCAAATCACTATCTCTGTGATCCGCCTAATGGCACTAGCATTTGCCTCTACCCCTGTATCTGTGATCCCCACTAATGACACTGGCATGTGCCCATACCCCTGTCTCTGTGATCCACCTAATGGCACTAGCATGTGCCCATACCCCTGTCTCTGTGGTCCCCACTAATGACACCACTAATGACACTGGCATGTGCCCATACCCCTGTCTCTGTGGTCCCCACTAATGACATTGGCATGTGCCCATACCCCTGTCTCTGTGGTCCCCACTAATGACACTGGCATGTGCCCATACCCCAGTCTCTGTGGTCCCCAGTAATGACACTGGCATGTGCCCATACCCCTGTCTCTGTGGTCCCCACTAATGACACTGGCATGTGCTCATACCCCTGTCTCTGTGGTCCCCACTAATGACGCTGGCATGTGCCCCTGCTTATGTCGCTACCTTTCCTGCTATGGTCTCTAGCAACACTAAGTTGTAAGATGGTTCTTTTTAGTCCTTGGTTGTTGATGTGAAGCAAAATAAACACTTGAAATGATGGTACAATGCATTTCTGTGTACACTTCAATAAATTATCATACTATGGATATTTGTTTTATTCATTCTGGTCCAAGATTTATAAACTGGCATCAGTGAGATTAGCATAGTAGATGAAGTTTATGACTTGCTATCAGATTACTTCCTGTAGTACATGGTTTGATTCCCTCAGTCTCCACTTGTCTACTGTGTGACTCTGAGCAAGTCTCTCAGTCAGACAAAGCTCCTGTGATGAGTCTGGAAAAGGTCCATGTGGATTGTTGGTCTACCCAGTTTACAAATAAAATGAGCCCTGGGCTGTTACTGTGCATTTAGTTCTATCTAGAAGTTTCTTGTCACAGTATAGAATCACTTTTCAGGTAATAATTCAACTTAAATGACACTACAGGTCTTGAAAGGATCATAAGACAGACACTTAGTGAAACTGTTGAAATCTGCCATTGTTATCATGCTGTGCTCAATATGTTGCATAGTAATTTCCTCACAGTTTTTCAAAAATGTGATAACTATTAATTTAAAGATCTTGCCTGAAGTGTGTTGTTCAATTACAATAAGAAACATCTCTCCCATTTTACATATTCACCTTCTATTTCATGTATACATTTCTCCCTCCAGTAATGATATAATCCTTCAAAAGGCCATAAAATAAACTAATTTTAAGTTATTGTGTGTCTTCAGTTTTCTGAGTGAAAAACAAAAGTTATGTACTTACCACAATAATAGATCCTTGCATCACAGTCTTTCTGTTATGACATATGGATCCTCAAGCCTCCACTTGGATACAGTCTAGCCAATTTAATACTCCAACCTTAAGTCCTTCCAAATTCTTCCCTTCACATAATGCCCTGCTCCTCTGACTAACTCAGATGGATTTTGGCACCTGAACCTAAAGCATTCTTGCACTGGCTTTGATACAAGAAGAAAGTCATTCAGGCCCTACAAACTGGCAGAGGGGAAGGAGGGTGAGTTGTCATACTGAACTGACAGGGATAAAAAGATCTAGCATTATGGTAAGTATGTAACTTTTGTGGCCCATTCATCCAGTCTGCCCAATTCAATATATCGGTCCGAATCCCCTGCTATGTAATTTCTGGGTGACCTCAAGACAGGAGATCTTTCAGGACAGAAGCTCCAAAGGAAGTTCTTGCTCTGGAAACATAGTCTATCCTGCAAATGCTTGACAATATAACCTGCTGGCAAAACTTGACCAAACTTATAACAAAATTGCTAGATTTGTCACCAGCAGACCCTATAAATCCCATCACTGTTCTGCTCTCAAAAAAATACATTGGCTCGAATTCCCACACCTTCTGACCACGTCAGTTGATCCAAGCTTTCTAAATTCTTAATTCTAACTCTGACTGTCCATCTCTGCCCAACCTGATCTCCTGGTACACCCCTCTCTGATCCCTGCGAAGTTCTGATAAACTTTTTCTACAAGTCTATAAACCCAATATTAACATAGGTAAAATACTTTATAAATACTCCATATCCCTTATTTGGAATAATCTTCCACTCCATATTAGAAGCCATACCTCTCTTCCTAACTTCAAACATGACCGTATTTTGTACCTCCATAACATCCCTATATGTACCTGTAACCCTATATGTACCTGTAACCCTATATATACCTGTAACCATCCTACTTAACTCCTCCCTTTCCATATTCCCATTTCTTCAGTAGACTTTTGCATTAAGACCTTTTTCCTCTTTCTTACCTTACTTTATCCAATCTGCTCTTCATTCTATACCCTCCCTCTTTATATCATTTACTTTATCCTACTGCTCTTCTTTCTATACCCTCCCTCTTTATATAAGTTACTTTACTCTACTGCTCTTGTTTCTATACCCTCCCTCTTTATATATTTATTTTATCCTACTGCTTTTCTTTCTATACCCTCCCTCTTTATATATTTACTTTATCCTTCTGCTCTTCTTTCTATACCCTCCCTCTTTATATCATTTACTTTATCTTACTACTCTTCTTTCTATACCCTCCCTCTTTATATATTTACTTTATCCTACTGCTCTTCTTTCTATACCCTCCCACTTTAGATATTTACTTTATCCTACTGCTCTTCTTTCTATACCCTCCCACTTTGTATAATTTACTTTATCCTACTGCTCTTTTTTCTATACCTTCCCACTTTAGAAATTTACTTTATCCTACTGCTCTTCTTTCTATACCCTCCCTCTTTATATAATTTACTTTATCCTACTGCTCTTCTTTCTATACCCTCCCTCTTTATATAAGTTACTTTATCCTGCTGCTCTTCTTTCTATACCCTCCCTCTTTATATATATTACTTTATCCAATCTGCCCTTCTTTCTATACCCTCTCTCTTTATACCATTTACTTTATCCTACTGCTCTTCTTTCTATACCCTCCCTCTTTATATAATTTACTTTAACCAATCTGCTCTTCCTTCTATACCATCCCTCTTTATATCATTTACTTTATCCTACTGCTCTTCTTTCTATACCTTCCCTCTTTATATATTTACTTTTTCCCACTGCTCTTCTTTCTATACCCTCCCTCTTTATATATTTACTTTATCCTACTGTTCTTCTTTCTATACTTTCCCTCTTTATATCATTTATTTTATCCTACTGCTCTTCTTTCTATACCCTCCCTCTTTATATATTTACTTTATCCTACTGCTCTTCTTTCTATACCCTGCCTCTTTATGTAATTTACATTATCCTACTGCTCTTCTTTCTATACCTTCCCTCTTTATATAATTTACTTTATCCTATTGCTCTTCTTTCTATACCCTCCCTCTTTATATAATTTACTTTATCCTACTGCTCTTCTTTCTATACCCTCCCTCTTTATATAATTTACTTTATCCTACTGCTCTTCTTTCTATACCCTCCCTCTTTATATAACTTACTTTATCCTACTGCTCTTCTTTCTAAACTCTCCCTCTTTATATGTAAATTTAGCCTACTGCTCTTCTTTCTATACCCTCCCTCTTTATATAATTTACTTTATCCAATCTGCTCTTCTTTTTATACCCTCCCTCTTTATATCATTAACTTTCTCCTACTGCTCTTCTTTCTATAACCTCCCTCTTTATATAATTTAATTTATCCTTCTGCTCTTCTTTCTATACCCTCCTTCTTTATATAATTTACTTTATCCTACTGCTGTTCTTTCTATACCCTCCATCTTCATATAAGTTACTTTATCCTACTGCTCTTCTTTCTATACCCTCCCTCTTTATATATTTACTTTATCCTTCTGATCTTCTTTCTGTACCCTCCCTCTTTATATCATTTACTTTATCCTACTGCTCTTATTTCTATACCCTCCCTCTTTATATCATTTACTTTATCCTACTGCTCTTCTTTCTATACCCTCCCTCTTTATATATTTACTTTATCCTACTGCTCTTCTTTTTATTTCTCCTCCCTCTAGATCACTTCATTTCTCCTCTACTCCTATCTTCTTTTGTACTTTCCTTCTTCTGACCTTGTATATAGCCATGTACTATTCCTTGGATTACATTTATTTTTCTTATCCATTGTATCCATAAGTTTGTTTTGCTCTTTATATTGTTAACTTGTCTCTATTTTTATGTATTTGTATGTTTTGTTCGGGGCTTTTCCCTTCGGGTCTCCACTGAAAATTGGTAATTTTTTGCCCAGTTGGACTAACCCGGTTAACAAATGTGAAATAAATAAATAAATAAATAAATAAATAAATAAATAAAGGTGTGAGTGGAAGACCATGTGGCTACTTGACAAATGTCAATCAATGATGGAGATCTGAAGAATACTGTAGAGGCCAATTTCGCTCTAGTGGAATGAGCTCTGGGCTGAGAGGACAAACTTCGTTGTGTGAAGTGTAGATAAAGCGGATACAATCAGCAATCTATTGTGTGAAGTATAGATAAATGGGATATAATCAGCAATCTATTGTTTGAAGTATAGATAAAGGGGATACACTCAACAATCTAGTGTGTGAAGTGTAGATAAAGGAGAAACAATCAGCAATCTATTGTGTGAAGTATAGATAAATGGGATACAATCAGCAATCTATTGTGTGAAGTGTAGATAAAGGGGTTACAATCAGCAATATATTGTGTGAAGTGTAGATAAAGGGGATACAACCAGCAATCTGTTGTGTGAAGTGTAGATAAAGGGGATACAATCAGCAATCTATTGTGTGAAGTATAGATAAAGCGGATACAATCAACAATCTATTGTGTGAAATGTAGATAAAAGGGATACAATCAGCAATCTATTGTGTGAAGTATGGATAAAGGGGATACAATCAGCAATCTAGTGTGTGAAGTATGGATAAAGGGGATACAATCAGCAATCTGTTGTGTGAAGTGTAAATAAAGGGGATACAACCAGCAATCTGTTGTGTGAAGTGTAGATAAAGGGGATAGAATCAGCAATCTATTGTGTGAAGTAAAGATAAAGGGGATACAATCAGCAATCTATTGTGTGAAGTATAGATAAAGCGGATACAATCATCACTCTAGTGTGTGAAGTATGGATAAAGGGGATACAATCAGCAATCTAGTGTGTGAAGTGTAGATAAAGGGGATACAATCAGCAATCTATTGTGTGAAATGTAGATAAAGGGGATACAATCAGCAATCTATTGTGTGAAGTGTAGATAAGGGGATACAATCAGCAATCTATTGTGTGAAGTATAGATAAAGGGGATACAATCAGCAATCTATTGTGTGAAGTGTAGATAAAGGGGATATAGTCAGCAATCTATTGTGTGAAGTATAGATAAAGGGGATACAATCAGCAATCTACTGTGTGAAGTATAGATAAAGGGGATACAGTCAGCAATCTATTGTGTGAAGTATAGATAAAGGGGATACAATCAGCAATCTATTGTGTGAAGTGTAGATAAAGGGGATACAGTCAGCAATCTATTGTGTGAAGTATAGATAAAAAGGATACAATCAACAATCTACTGTGTGAAGTGTAGATAAAGGGGATACAGTCAGCAATCTATTGTGTGAAGTATAGATAAAGGGGATACAATCAGCAATCTACTGTGTGAAGTGTAGATAAAGGGGATACAGTCAGCAATCTATTGTGTGAAGTATGGATAAAGGGGATACAATCAGCAATCTAGTGTGTGAAGTATAGATAATGGGATACAATCAGCAATCTATTGTGTGAAGTATAGATAAAGGGGATACAGTCAGCAATCTATTGTGTGAAGTATAGATAAAGGGGATACAATCAGCAATCTACTGTGTGAAGTGTAGATAAAGGGGATACAGTCAGTAATCTATTGTGTGAAGTATAGATAAAGGGGATACAATCAACAATCTATTGTGTGAAGTAAAGATAAAGGGGATACAATCTGCAATATATTGTGTGAAGTGTAGATAAAGGGGATACAATCAGCAATCTGTTGTGTGAAGTATAGATAAAGCGGATACAATCAACAATCTATTGTGTGAAATGTAGATAAAGGTGATACAGTCAGCAATCTATTGTGTGAAGTATGGATAAAGGGGATACAATCAGCAATCTAGTGTGTGAAGTATAGATAAGTGGATACAATCAGCAATCTATTGTGTGAAGTATAGATAAAGGGGATACAATCAGCAATCTATTGTGTGAAGTATAGATAAAGGGGATACAATCAGCAATCTATTGTGTGAAGTGTAGATAAAGGGGATACAGTCAGCAATCTATTGTGTGAAGTATAGATAAAGGAGATACAATCAACAATCTATTGTGTGAAGTGTAGATAAAGGGGATACAATCAACAATCTATTGTGTGAAGTAAAGATAAAGGGGATACAATCTGCAATATATTGTGTGAAGTGTAGATAAAGGGGATACAATCAACAATCTACTGTGTGAAGTGTAGATAAAGGGGATACAGTCAGCAATCTATTGTGTGAAGTATAGATAAAGGGGATACAATCAGCAATCTACTGTGTGAAGTGTAGATAAAGGGGATACAGTCAGCAATCTATTGTGTGAAGTATGGATAAAGGGGATACAATCAGCAATCTAGTGTGTGAAGTATAGATAAGGGGATACAATCAGCAATCTATTGTGTGAAGTATAGATAAAGGGGATACAGTCAGCAATCTATTGTGTGAAGTATGGATAAAGGGGATACAATCAGCAATCTAGTGTGTGAAGTATAGATAAGGGGGTACAATCAGCAATCTATTGTGTGAAGTATAGATAAAGGTGATACAATCAGCAATCTATTGTGTGAAGTGTAGATAAAGGGGATACAGTCAGCAATCTATTGTGTGAAGTATAGATAAAGGGGATACAATCAACAATATATTGTGTGAAGTGTAGATAAAGGGGATACAATCAACAATCTATTGTGTGAAGTATAGATAAAGGGGATACAATCATCACTCTAGTGTGTGAAGTATGGATAAAGGGGATACAATCAGCAATCTAGTGTGTGAAGTGTAGATAAAGAGGATACAATCAGCAATCTATTGTGTGAAGTGTAGATAAAGGAGATACAATCAGCAATCTAGTGTGTGAAGTATAGATAAAGGGGATACAGTCAACAATCTATTGTGTGAAGTATAGATAAAGGGGATACAATCAGCAATCTATTGTGTGAAGTATAGATAAAGGGGATACAATCAGCAATCTAGTGTGTGAAGTATAGATAAGGGGATACAATCAGCAATCTATTGTGTGAAGTATAGATAAAGAGGTTACAATCAGCAATATATTGTGTGAAGTGTAGATAAAGGGGATACAACCAGCAATCTGTTGTGTGAAGTGTAGATAAAGGGGATACAGTCAGCAATCTATTGTGTGAAGTATGGATAAAGGGGATACAATCAGCAATCTAGTGTGTGAAGTATAGATAAGGGGTTACAATCAGTAATCTATTGTGTGAAGTATAGATAAAGCGGGTACAATCAACAATCTATTGTGTGAAATGTAGATAAAGGGGATACAGTCAGCAATCTATTGTGTGAAGTATGGATAAAGGGGATACAATCAGCAATCTAGTGTGTGAAGTATAGATAAGGGGATACAATCAGCAATCTATTGTGTGAATTATAGATAAAGGGGATACAATCAGCAATCTATTGTGTGAAGTATAGATAAAGGGGATACAATCAGCAATCTATTGTGTGAAGTGTAGATAAAGGGGATACAGTCAGCAATCTATTGTGTGAAGTATAGATAAAGGGGATACAATCAGCAATCTACTGTATGAAGTGTAGATAAAGGGGATACAGTCAGCAATCTATTGTGTGAAGTATAGATAAAGGGGATACAATCAGCAATCTATTGTGTGAAGTGTAGATAAAGGGGATACAGTCAGCAATCTATTGTGTGAAGTATAGATAAAGGGGATATAATCAGCAATCTACTGTGTGAAGTGTAGATAAAGGGGATGCAGTCAGCAATCTATTGTGTGAAGTATAGATAAAGGGGATACAATCAGCAATCTATTGTGTGAAGTGTAGATAAAGGGGATACAGTCAGCAATCTATTTTGTGAAGTATGGGTAAAGGGGATACAATCAACAATCTATTGTGTGAAGTATAGATAAAGGGGATACAGTCAGCAATCTATTGTGTGAAGTATGGATAAAGGGGATACAATCAGCAATCTACTGTGTGAAGTGTAGATAAAGGGGATACAGTCAGCAATCTATTGTGTGAAGTATGGATAAAGGGGATACAATCAGCAATCTAGTGTGTGAAGTATAGATAAGGGGATACAATCAGCAATCTATTGTGTGAAGTATAGATAAAGGGGATACAGTCAGCAATCTATTGTGTGAAATATAGATAAGGGGGATACAATCAGCAATCTATTGTGTGAAGTGTAGATAAAGGGGATACAATCAGCAATCTATTGTGTGAAGTATAGATAAAGGGGATACAGTCAGCAATCTGTTGTGTGAAGTATATATAAAGGGGATACAATCAACAATCTATTGTGTGAAGTGTAGATAAAGGGGATACAATCAACAATCTTATGTGTGAAGTATAGATAAAGGGGATACAATCAGCAATATATTGTGTGAACTGTAGATAAAGAGGATACAATAAGCAATCTATTGTGTGAAGTATATATAAAGGGGATACAATTAGCAATCTGTTGTGTGAAGTATAGATAAAGGGGATACAATCAGCAATCTATTGTGTGAAGTATAGATAAAGGGGATACAATCAGCAATCTATTGTGTGAAGTGTAGATAAAGGGGATACAATCAGCAATCTAGTGTGTGAAGTATAGATAAAGGGGATACAATCAGCAATCTAGTTTGTGTGTACTACAGATAAATTGGATACAATCAGTAATCTATCTAAACATGGAAATCTTGAAAACCATATTCCCCACATTGTTTTCAGCAAAGGACACAAACAGTTCATCTTTTCTGTATGGTGCCGTCCTTTGGAGATGGAAATGAAGCTGCCAGTTGTCTATGTACTTCCAATGTAAGTAAAATGTATTTAACTCTATTTTCGTAGTGTGGGAAGAACATTGAAAGATGTATATGTTATGAGAGGCTGGTCTCCAAAGCTACTTTTGGAATAAAGGCTGGATTAGTTCTCAAATTAACCTTGGCCTTGTAAAGCACAATAATGCAGTTCTGAAATACTCCTAACAGAAGAGATAGCCACTAAAAATATGGTGTTCCAGGAAAGGAAGTTTAACTCTGCAGATGCTGCAGGTTCAAAAAGAGGTCTGGATATTGCTTCCAAAACAATGTTTAAGTCCCATGTGGAGCAGGATGCTTTATAGGGGCCGTAACTGGACGGTGCCTTTAAGAAAGGCTTTACCTTGTCTATGAACAATCAGAGAAGAATCTTGAAAGCCAATGTGAAATGAAATAGCTACCAGATGTAACTTGACAGTGGAGAGGCTGGACCTACAGGAGAATAAGGAGAACAAGAACCGTAGCACTTCTGCAGCAGAAGCTGGAAAATGTTCTATGTTCTGAGAGAAGAACTACAGCACATCTGCAATAGAAGCTGGAAAATGTTCTATGTTCTCAGAGAACTGTAGCACATCTCCAACAGAAACTGACAAATGTTCTATGTTCTGAGAGAAGAACTGAAGCACTTCTCCAGCAAAAGCTGGAAAATGTTCTATGTTCTGAGAGAAGAACTATAGCACATCTCCAACAGAAGCTAAAAAAATCTTCTATGTTCTGAGAGAAGAACTGTAGCACATCTCCAACAGAAGCTGAAAAATGTTCTAAGTTCTGAGAGAAGAACTGTAGCACATCTCCAACAGAAGCTGAAAAATATTATATGTTCTGATAGAAGAACTGCAGCACATCTCCAATAGAAGCTGAAAAATATTCTATGTTCTCAGAGAACTGTAGCACATCTCCAACAGAAGCTGAAAAATGTTCTATGTTCTGAGAGAACTGTAGCACATCTCCAACAGAAGCTGAAAAATGTTCTATGTTCTCAGAGAACTGTAGCACATCTCCAACAGAAGCTGAAAAATGTTCTATGTTCTGAGAGAAGAACTGTAGCACATCTCCATCAGCTGAAAAATGTTCTATGTTCTCAGAGAACTGTAGCACATCTCCAACAAAAACTGGCCAATGTTCCATGTTCTGATACAAGAATTGTAGCACATCTCCAACAGAAACTGAAAAATGTTCTGTGTTCTCAAAGAAGAACTGTAGCACTTCTCCAGCAGAATCTGGAAAATGTTCTATGTTCTCAGAGAACTGTAGCACATCTCCAACAGATGATGAAAAATGTTCTATGTTCTCAGAGAACTGTAGCACATCTCCAACAGATGCTGAAAAAATGTTCTATGTTCTGAGAGAACTGTAGCACATCTCCAACATCAGCTGAAAATGTTCTATGTTGTGAGACAAGAACTGCAGCACATTTCCAACAGAAGCTGAAAAATGTTCTATGTTCTGAGAGAAGAACTGTAGCACATCTCCAACAGAAGCTGAAAAATGTTGTATGTTCTCAGAGAAGAACTGTAGCACATCTCCAACAGATGCTGAAAAATGTTCTATGTTCTCAGAGAACTGTAGCACATCTCCAACAAAAACTGGCCAATGTTCCATGTTCTGATACAAGAATTGTAGCACATCTCCAACAGAAACTGAAAAATGTTCTGTGTTCTCAAAGAAGAACTGTAGCACTTCTCCAGCAGAATCTGGAAAATGTTCTATGTTCTCAGAGAACTGTAGCACATCTCCAACAGATGATGAAAAATGTTCTATGTTCTCAGAGAACTGTAGCACATCTCCAACAAAAGCTGAAAATGTTCTATGTTCTCAGAGAAGAACTGTAGCACATCTCCAACAGAAGTTGAAAAATGTTCTATGTTCTCAGAGAACTGTAGCACATCTCCAACAGAAGCTGAAAAATGTTCTATGTTCTCAGAGAACTGTAGCACATTTCCAACAGAAACTGACAAATGTTCTATGTTCTGATACAAGAATTCTAGCACATCTCCAACAGAAACTGAAAAATGTTCTATATTCTCAGAGAAGAACTGTAGCACATCTCCAACAGAAACTGACAAATGTTCTATGTTCTGATACAAGAATTCTAGCACATCTCTGACAGAAACTGAAAAATGTTCTATGTTCTGAGACATGGACTATAACACATCTCCAACAGAAGCTGAAAAATGTTCTATGTGCTGAGACACGATCTGTAGCACATCTCCAACAGAAGTTGACAAAGGTTTTATGTTCTGAGATTCAGCCCATATTGCAAACCTTTTCCATTTACTGTGATAATCTCTTGACACAGAGTGCCTCTGGGAAGTAATGAGTATGTGGGAGACATCAGAAGGAAGAGAAGTATTTCTTGCCATCATAAGAACTGGAGAAACCAAGAGGTTAACTTTGAGTTGAGACTGTCCAAGTGAGGCTTCCTAGAGGGTTGAATGATGAGACATGGCAGTTGATCGAGGAGCCAAGGGACTCCATCAGGTAAGATTTGAGGTGGGGAAACCATATCTGTCGGAACCAAAAATAGAGTTATGAGGATGACTGTGGCCTCACACCAAACAGCTTTCTGAATGAACTTGGGTCATGAGAGGAACTGGGGAGTGCAGCCACAAAGTAATCTTGGAGGCCAATGATGGGAGAGATTGTCCCTGGCAGTGTGTCCCTGATGAGGAGGAATGGCAAAATAACTGCTGCATTTGGTGTTCTGGGAAGTCACAAATAGTTCACGGTAGGGTTTGAAAATCTTGTCAATTGCTGGATTCAATAACTCCTTATGAGGCAACAGAAGGATCCTGCTAAGCCTGCCACAGGATTGTTGAACTTTCTGGAGATGCTTGTTGCCATCAGAAACTGGTGAGAAGACATTGCCCACTGCCACAGTCTCATAACCTCATGACAAAGCAGATAAGACCTGGTTCCCTTTTGTATGTTTATGTACCAGACTACTGTTATATTGTCCATCTATATGTTTATCACTTTTGGAGGAAGACAGTCCTGTAACTTCCACAACACAAGGAGAATCGCTCTCATCTCCAGGACATTTATGTGAAGACAAACTTCTGAGTCAGACCAAAAAACTTGGATCATTCTCCCTTCATAATGCCCTTCCCCTACCCAATGAAGAATGCATCCATGGTCACAGTTATTACTTGGGAGAGAACTTGGAAAGGCCTACCTGTGGAGATGAGTGGAGAAAGACAATGTACCCAACACTTTAGTCATAGGTGACTCTATAGTCAGGCACACTGTCCCATTCACCAGGCTGAAAAAGAAGAAAATTACAGTCAGCTGCCTGTCGGGTGCCAGGATCCGCCACATAATGCATGCATTCAAGTCACTCCACAACAAGTACAAATATGACTCTGTCATTGTCCATGCTGGAGTGAATGACTTGAGACATACCTCCCTGGACTACATGAAAAGAGACATGGAAGAGCTCTTGGATCATGTGGCCCAGGCAGGTATGACCCTAGCCCTGAGTAGCATCCTGCCTTCGCCCAGAATGATACCACAGTATAAGGACAAAATGATTGACTTCAACAATTGGCTAAGCTTCTGGTGTCATTCAAAGGAGATCCAGTATTTGTCTGCCTGGGAAGACATGATCGACAAACCACAATGCTTTGCCAGAGATGGTCTGCACCTGTCTCTCCTGGGATTCAGGTTACTGGCTAAAGCTCTTGTCACCCCTATAGTGCCTTTTTTAGGCAAGGTTCAAAGGACAAAACCACCACCGTAACAGATACAAGCATGCAAAATCTGAAAGTAATGCTACTCAATGCTAAAAGTCTAAACCTCAAAATGCACTCTCTCGAGGCACTCCTAAAAATGGAGAACATCGATATCTGTGCAGTAACCCAGACCTGGTTCAAGGCTCCAGAGAGCATCCCTGCAATACCAGGCTACAACTCTTACCACACTTTTCATCCACAAAACCAAGACCGAAACACTAAAGGTGGGGGAGTGTCCATATTCACCATGGATATTCACACCTCCAGGCTAGTTGCCCAACACAATGCATCTGAAATTCTCCAGGTGCAACTAACACTAGGTAAGACTGCAATCCAAATTGTAGCTTGCTACAGATCCACCACAATGCCCCAAGATTCTCACTACACCTTTCTAAACATATATATGGAAAATATTAAGATACAACCAAATACCCTAATACTGGGTGATTTCAACTACCCTGCCATTAACTGGGAAAACTATTCGGGTACCAACTCCTTTTCCCAATGGTTCTTGGAATTCATAAATTCTAACAACCTGGATCAACTAATCCATTGTCCCACCAGGGGCTCCAATATCCTAGACCTGGTCAATACCAACATGGGAGATATATGCTCCACACCAGTGGTCACCCCCTCATTGGTCAGGTCTGACCATAAGCAAATCACCCTTGACATCCACATCCCACTCCCTCCCCCCAGTAAGGAAACCTCCTTAAAAACTTCTCCAAAGCCAACTTCATGCTACTGAAGTCAAAAGTGACAAACTTCACGACACCCTTGCATATGGGATCTGAAAGTTCGACTGCAGAATCCTACACTAAGGCACTGTATGAGCACATCCACTTGTGCATGAATCATGCCATCCCAAACAGAACCAAGATGCTCTTCTCCAAAAAAGGAAGCCAATCTGGTGGTCCCCTGCTATAAACAAACTATACAACAGAAGGAATAAACTGTTGCAGAAAAGAGGAAAATCCCAGGATGCAAAAAACTCCCTCACTAGCCTCAGTAGGAAGCTGAGATCCCTCATAAAATCCTCAAAAGCCAGTTACAAAAATAAAATTGCCAAAGATTCCAAAGACAACCACAAGGCATTTTATAGTTATGTCAAGAATCTAAATGGCAATGCTCAGATCTGCTCTGAGCTACAACAGAATGGCATTAAATATATTGATCCCAAGGATATTGCCAATATCCTGGCAGATCGATTTAGTGCCAACTTCACCCCCCTCTCACCCCCTAAAGGGCCCATCTCAATAACAAAAGATTGCCAAATTCTGGTAATCATGGCCACACAGGTAGAAACCGCACTCTCCAAAGCTAAGAATACAGCATCCATGGGAGCATATGACATCCCAGGCTGTGTGCTACATGAACTACAAAATGAACTGGCACCTCACCTAAGTGTCATGTTTAATTATAGCCTCACCTCAGGCTTTGTGCCCACTGAGTAGCGCACAGCTACAGTTATCCCATTCCACAAGGGGGGATCCACCTTGGATCCCAGCAACTACCGTCCCATCAGTCTGACAAGCCTGATCTGCAAGGGCATGGAACGCATTATCATGGAACTTATAAACAAAGACATTGGCAACCTTCAAACACTGGACCCCACCCAGTTTGCGTTTGTGAAGGGCCGATCTTGTCTCCTGAATCTGATTGACTTCTTCGAATCAGTGTCCAGAGCTGTGGACGAGGGTAAGGCAGTTCACACAGCCTATCTGGACCTCGCCAAGGCCTTCAACACCATCCCCCACTCTGGAATCATAGATAAACTTACTAAGCTGGGCATAAATCCCTACATCACTCGATGGGTTGCCAACTGGCTTACTGACAGAACCCAGACTGCAAAAGTAGCCGATTCCAAATCCAGCTCCAGACAAGTGACAAGTGGAGTACCTCTGGGTTCAGTCCTGGGACCACTCTTGTTTGGCATCTACTTCTCTGAAGTATAGGCCAACCTTAAGGGACTCTGGCTAACAAAGTTCGCCGATGACTGCAAACTGGGAGCCATTATTGAATCCCCAAATGATGTGGATATTCTACAAAAGGACCTTACAGAAACAGATGCCTGGTGCCAGAGCCATGGACTCAAGCTTAATGCCAAGAAATGTATTGTTATCCCCTTTGGAAAAAAACATGTACCCATGAATTACCACATAGGTGGCAGGACACTAAACATTGAAAGTGTGATGAGAGACTTAGGGACACAGGTGGACAGTGGTCTCACTTTCGATAACCACATCACCACAACAGTCAGGAAATCCTTCTATGTGGCACATCTCATCACTAAGGGCTTTTCATCCAGAAAAAAAGGAGGTCATTGTCCCACTGTACTCATCCCTCATTAGACCCATTATAGAGTATAATGCCCCATTTGGTATGTACCTCACAAGACATCTGCAACAGCTGGAAAGGCCACAGAAATACATCACTAAAAGAATCACAGGCCTAAAGCAGATGCCATATGCTGACCATCTAAAAAAACTCCAGCTATACTCTGTAGTATATCGTCTACTCAGAGGCGATCACTGCTTAACATACAAGGCCATGTCAAACCCTGAACTGTTGGACATGTTCCACTTAAAGAAATCCCAATCCTTCAGAGCCACACATTCCAGGGATCTAAACCTTGTCATCACAATGAACAAAACATGCTGGAGGGATAGGTTCCTGACCCAAAGACTCGCCATACTCTGGAACAGACTGCACATACATGTCAAGCAGAGCACCTCATTGGCCCTCTTCAAAAGGAACCTTGATGATTGGATGGGAGATAGGAAATTCACCCCGAGGATCATGTCAGTCGCACTGCTAGACAGGGGTCCAGAGAAGTAAATATTTTGGGAAGAAATATCCAGGGAATTGTTATGGCTAGGCTTGCATAGGCCCTAGGGCCGATAGTTTAATACCAACCTATGAACTTATGAACCTATAAGAAGCCACCAATTCAGGTGAGGTCTGCATAATTGAGTTACCATAATGGATTGAAAAAGGGAATCATACTTGTAAGACCACTGTAATTGGAACAGCCACAGTAGAATCCTCATGTGATAATCAGCATAAGTGCACCATCAATACTGATGATTCCATGAGGCCCAAGACCCTCAAGACCAACCATGCCAAAAGGAGATCTAATTCCAGAAAATTTTGGATTTTGCACTGCAGTTCTGTAATTCTGTCCTGTGAAAGATGAGTTACAGTCATGTCTAAATGTCACCCCAGAAAGACTAAACATTGAAAGAGAGTCAGACTACAGTTACAAAGACTGACCAAAATTCCTTGGGAAGCATAAAGCTGAAGTAGATAATCCCTTCCTTGTAAAAGACACTCCTTGGAAGAGGCAGCAAGGAGCCAGTCATCCAGATATAGGAAAATTCTGAATCCCAGAAGACATCGTTGGGCTGTTACTATCACCATGTATTTGGTGAGCACCATGGGTCAAGAGCTGAGACTAAAGGTCAGGGCTCTGAATCAGTAATGACTAGCTTCGAAGTAGAAGTGCTGAAATCTCCTGGATGCCTTCTCAATGTTTATATGAATGTAAGCATCTTGGAGATCTATAGAGCACAGCCATTCATTCTTCTGAAGAGACAGAAGAATTGATTACACTGAGACCATTTGAAAACATGCTTTTCTGATGTATCTGTTTAGGAAACTTAGGACCGGGATGGGTCAAAGGTCCTTTGTTTTCTTTGGAACCAAAAAGAATTGTGAATAAATCCTGGCCTGAGCTGGGAAGGGCGACCTCCTGGATTGCTCCTTTTAGCAGAAAAGTATGAACCTCTTGCATAGTGGGCTTTGCCTGATCAGGTAGTGTATTTGGGAGGGGTTGGTCTACTTAGCTAATATCTGCATATTTTCAAAATACATTATGCAAATATCTTAAGTATGTAAAGAGTTTTATCAAAGACACTGCTGACTTTTTGAGGCAATTAAATACGTGGCTCAGAATAAGGACATGTGCACACTTTCAAATGGTTGTTCTTGACATAAAATCACTATTCACAGTAATTTCGAATGAGTCTGGTTTATCGTCCATTAGAGACTTGTTATGCAAATATAATGAACTCTGAAACAGACAGGTCAAAACCATATGTGAGTTACTTGAGACTTTTTCAGAAAATAACATCTTTATTTTTGATAATAGATATACCATCAAGTCTCGGGGGTAGTGATTGGTACTTCCACTGCTAATACGTATGCCAACTTAGTATTAAATAGATGGGAAATTGAAGCCATTTACAATGGCCCCGAATGCTTTTCAAGTTAAGTTGTTTTTTTTTTAAAAATATTTCGTGGACGACATCTTTTTTATTTGGGATGGTGAAATTGAAGAACTCACCCAATTTATAGACTTTTTGAACAATAGTACAGATTTTCTGAGATTTTCTATGAATGCCTCTTCGAGCAATATCAAATTTTTGGATTTTGCTATCAACTATGATGGGAATGATATGCATACAACCATTTATAGAAAGGCCGTTTATAAAAATAAACATTTGCACAAAAATAGTATGCATATACCCCATGTTTTTAAAGGGATTGTTAAAGCACATGTGATTTGTATGACTAGGTTGAATACAGACTCTAATAAATGTGTACAACAAATGGATCAGATGATACAAGAATTTATTGATGGGGGTATGATGCTGATTCATTAGTTAATACTAGTAAAGATGTCATTTCATTAAGGGACTCTATAGCTAAGCCAGTTTTTGGTAGTGATAGAATGACAGAGAGCCTTATGAATGGTCCTCATGATGATAGTGTTATACGATATATAACTACATATAGTAGATGCAGTGAGAGCATAAGGAAAAGTATATCTGATAATCAGGGCATTTTATGAACTATGCCCGAATTACAAAGGATTGTTGGAAATCCACCCAAGTTTACTTACCGTAACAGCTCTAATCTGAAGCAACAGTTACGTTACAAGGATGTTCGAGTCAATTCTGTAGTTAGTTTGCTAAAAATGGCACCTTTCTGTGCCATAATTGCTACTGTTGTAATTCCATGAACAAAGATTTACATTTTGTACATCCATTAACTAACAACGTACACACCTTTAAATGTTTTGCAACTTGTAATTCCACCAATGCGGTCTACCTTGTGACTTGTAAGGCATGTCTTAGTTTTTATGCATGGAAATTTAAGAGGAGATTAAAAGACAGAATTATAGAACATAATTCAGACATTAGAAGAAATTTATTAACTAATTATTTGGCAAAACATGTTAATGATACTGGTTTGTCCCATACTTTTAGGACCATAGATATGATCACTAAAAATATTAGAAAGGGCGATTTAAATAATAGACTTGAGATAAAACAATATAAGTGGATACTACAATTACAAGCTGACTGTCCAGTAGGTATCAACCAAACTATTACACTTAAACCAGTGCTTAGGTTTAAATGATCTTGTTTAAAATACTTCTGTGTTAGAACTTTTAGCAGGGAACCTGTTGCTATATATTTTTTTAACAGAATTCTGTATTGTTTAAATTGATTGATTGATATGGAATTTCTATTGGCGGTGTGATTTAAGCTATAGTATTTAAATATATTTGGATGATTTAATGTCTTTAGCACTGAGGAAGGGTTTGTGAAAGCCTGAAAGCTTTGCCATTTATATATTAAAGCGTTTTCATTGGTATGTTGCTAAGTTCATTTTTATTGTTTGGTGGTATATCTGGAAATGGAAGGGGGACTCCAAAAATGGAATGTGATAACCTCTGTATATGATCCCTCTTACTCACCTGTCTCATGTGATGGTGAACTATGAGTGTGAGTAGAGGGATATGCATCCCTGACTGCCTCCAGAGTGGAGCAGTTGGACAACCCTTCAGGGATTCTGGGCATTAATGTAAGAAAAGGGCCACCCTGGCCACAGACCTGCATTCATTGAAGTAACCTCCTCTGCCTCTGCCATCTCTGTCAGAAGAAGAGTCATACTGATGCCTGGAGTTACCAAACCAGAGTGAGGGAGCCCCTTTTGGTTCCTGTAAAAAGGGCACTGTGGGGTCTCAAATTTCATTCCTACCTCAGACGGGGTCTTTCCATCCTGCTTGCTCTTCTGCATCCTTTATTTCCCTACAAAACCAAACAGGGTGGTTTCTTCAAAAGGGGCATTTTAAAAGATGCTTTAAAGTTATCTGCATCACACACATACAGACAAACATGGAATCTCATGGCGGTGCCCACCCCAGCTGCTCTTGCTGCTCCATCTACCGTATTAAGCAACAGGCTCATGGAGAGGTTGGTAATGTTGGACATCATCAAAAGAGTGGCCTGCAGCTGATTCTGTGACTCTGGCATAATAGCATTCTTCAAAGCAGATATCACTTGTTGAGCGATATCCCTCTAAAATCTTGTCATATGAGTGGCATAGTTCACAGTCCAAATGGCAAAGCAGCAGGAAGAATACACCCAATTCCCCAGTTAATTTATCATCCAAGACTCCCTGTTGGGTGGATGGACAGAGGAGGAGACTTCAGATAACTTTTTTTGATGGCTGTTGTAATTATTATGGAGTGCAAGTGGGGATGTTTGCCCAGAAAGGTTTGTCTTTACAAGGGCAGAGAATTTTGTTCAACTTCCTAGGAACTGATTCCCATGTGTCAGGTTCCTGTCAAGATTTCCTCACTGACAACTGTACCAGCTTGTCAGTGGAAGGGACCACCCATGACATAGAAGGCTCATTCTGTATGCCTCAAACAATACCTCCTCATGCCGACAGGAAGATTCTGTTGGCCATTATCCCCTCTGTCACATGACTTCCAGGATCTCTTCAAAGGAAGTGACCTCAGTTGGGGATTGTGGGGAACCCTCTTCATCATATGTGTTGGTGTGTGACTGATTCTGTTGGTGAGTCCAAATGCTTCCTCTTGCATGCCCTGTTCTTACGTGGCTCAGGGATCAGGCTCCTGAGTTCTCTGAGGACAGTCTCTGCTCTAGGGCAGGAGTTCTGGGGTCAATGGAATGAATCTGATTAGAGTATGCCTTTGCAGAAGTCAACACAATAGCATGAGGGTCAAGGGGACTCATAGTCAGTAGAACCTGTGGATCCACCTTATGTGGCAAAGAAATGATCCTTCCCAACACTTGGAAAAGTGCACCAACCTCTAAGGGATCTGAAGATACTGCCCTCATAATCAGCTCCGTCTCCCCAACAGAGGAGTATGAAAAGTACCGGGGGGAATCCTCAAATCAACCTGAGTGGTTGGAACCAAGGAGGACATCAAACCCAAAGCCTCAAAGGCAGACATCTGAGCGAAGCAATGGAGGTGCCCACCCGAGTCCTTGGCTCAGAGACTCCAACACTGGATTTGACAAGGCCAGAGCTGGTTGAGTTTAATTATTTTATTTTTATTCAACATTTGTTTAGCTAACATTTATTTACTGGGAAAGTCCAACTTGGAATAAAGCCAGTTTTCAGCGGAGGCCAGGGGAGGAATTCTCCAGAGTTGGATCCAAAAACCTTGGCTAATGAAGCATATATAAATTCAGGTGACAGTATTTATCTGAAGAAACCAGAACCAAAGGATGGTCCATTGAGGGTGCCTGCATAGGGATGAAGTGGGTGGATCCAGTGGTACACTGACCCCCAATCTCCACCTGAGTCTTGAGGAACTTCAGCAGAAGCTGATCCAAGTCCACTTCCAAAGTGCTTTTGTAGGACCGGAGGGATCTTGCTGAGAGGGCTGACAAAGGCCTTGAAGTTGGTCACTCTATCTTCTTAGGAGAATCATTGATGATTATAGGAACCTCTAGCTCCAGGTCCTGTGGAGGGGTATAGGTAGGGGTCCAAGCAGCATGCTCCTCAAATCTCATAACCTTGGAAGTTAATGGTGGAGCTGATGATTCACTTGGACATCTTCTCAGATCCAAGTCCTAAGACGTAGAGGACTTTGTCACTCAGTTTCTTAGTTTTTGCTGGCTCTGGATCTGGGAAAAGAAGCGACTTAACAACGAGCTTGTTCCTTCTGTCAGAAAGTGCCCCGGGACCAAAAGCAGCACAAATATAGCGGGAAGCATTAAGGTAAGAGACCCCTAGGCAAACCATGCAAAGATCATGAGGATCTTGAGGGGGGAGTTTTGTGTTCATACTTTCAGCACTTCTTAAAGCGGGTAGCTTTCTCAGCAGTATGCACAAACACCTTAAAAACAGCAACATACAACAGTGTTGCTAAGAAACAACTCAGTACTATGCAACATTCAGTGAGAGTCAAATAAAATTAACTGTCTAAGATGGGACAGAAATACCACTACAATCTAAAAACAGTCGAAGCTATCTAAATAAAACTAGAGCAACAAAACTATCTAACAGACACACTGAGGTAAAGTGGGATGAAAGATGGTGACAAGGCCAAGGCAGGAAGGAAGAGCTGAACAACAAACTCTAAATACTAGCAAAGACCTGGTCCTAACTAATTTTATACATATAACAATATAATTCTAATTAGAATAAGCCGAAAGGGCCACAAACTCGCTAACAATAACCAGAAATGACCAAATGAGAGGTGGAACACTTATCTGCCAAGATTAGGTTGCAACTTCAAAGACAGAAAACAAGATCTAGTTTAGTCAGGGAGGGAGCAGCATATTACGGGAAGGGAAGAGTTTGGAAGGGCTCAAGGCTGGAGCACTAGATCGGATGGATCAGATCCAAGTTGAGGCTCAAGGACCCATGTGTCGGATCGGATGGACTGGATGAACAGGATCCTTAGATTACCCACCACCACAGCTGAGAAGTCTGTGAAAACAAGGACTCGTTGTCATAGATAATTGTATTCTCTAACAACAGATCCAAATGCCTATGTTTTAAGCACTCTATGACTACATGAACTTCTTTATAGTTACCCACACCAACTTGCAGCCCACCTCCCTGCTTAGCACTGACTGTAAAATGAAGAATAAATATTTCTTCTATCTGTACTCATTCAGGAGACTTATATATATATATATATATATATATATATATATATATATATATATATTTATGTATATTATTTAAGCTATTCGTATATAGGTTCATAGAAAAATACTAGTCTAAGTACTTTGAAGGACCATTTTAATCCTAGCCAATAACTCAAGGTCTGAATCAAACCTTGGTCTCTGTGGCTATGAGGTGAAAACCCTAAGCATTATACCAAACCCACCCGATACGTCAAATTCTTGTAACATGCCAACTTGCCCTGGGTGACTTATGAATCTCTTCTAATTTGTGTCTGCACCCACTTATTACAAAAGCATATCTTTGTACTCTACACATAAGTAAACTTGAATGCTATCAGCAAAAGCATGAGTTTATTTTCTTACTCCATTCAAGAAAACATAAATAAAGTAAAAAATATCGCCTTTAATTGTGAAGTAGAATTTAAAAAAAATGTGCAGAAGTTTTGGGGGAGGGACTACTGAAAACAGTTACAAAAGTTATATTGTACCGTTTTATTTGGTAAACTCAGCCTAATAGCTTCAGTACATGTAAATATTTCCTTTATAAAATGTCCAGCATGGGCTAGTATTCACAGCTTTTCATTACTACATAGCTGTCATTTTCTAGTCTGACAAAATACATTCCACCCCAGAAAAAGGCTTTCCTTTTTCATTGACAAATCTTTGGGCACATGACTTTTTGTCTTTTTATTCAGTTTGCCCAAATAAGTCAATTCCCACTTCAGTGAGCACAGTGCACTAACAACAAACTTTTTTTTTTTAGGAAAATAGTCCTTTCCAATGAGAATTTTTCTTTCTCTGAGATGTGGCGATCTCTGAGGTGATCAGGTGAGGAAACAAAATGACAGAATTCTAAGATAAACACAGCATGCATTTTAAGTTGAAGTGTTGGCGGAGGAAGCAAAGATTACAGCATTGCAGTATTGCATGTTTCTTATCTTCACTTTAGGCAGCTAGCTGCTAAACAGGGGGAGGAAGGAAATGCTCTCACTGCTGCTTCTGGTTGTATTTAAGTAGAGGAGATTGTTTCAAACAACGCAGAAAAATAGCTACCCCGGAACACAGAACAGCATCAGTAGCTAACCAGTTAAACGTTTAAAGAAAGTCAGAGCTTCAAAATCAGAGGAAGTACCTTCTCAGAGTACCCATTCATTAAACAGAACTATTTTTACCTCCTGATAATTAACATATTACTTCAAAGGTATAGACTACTTAAATGTACATATTGCTCTGCTTTTAGTCCTACATTTTTTGATACTGGCTCATTGGTTAAAGTTACACATTCTAGACAAAATCACTAAACAGTGCAACAAGTAGTTAGATAAAGAGCTGAGTGTAGCAACCGGTGACAGTGAGGGTGGTATGCAGTTACACAAACAGGTAAAGGCCATCTGCACTGTTTGTAAGCATGGACAGTAAAAGCAGGATTCATAGAGGCCATTTACAGTAGTGCAAGATGGCCGTGAATACACTTAAGCAAATGAACTAATAATGAGATGGTAATGAGAAATGATGTAAAACCTTGAATGCTAATAAGTCCTTGTCCCATCTAACTGAGATTCATAGTCATATTCTGACACGCTTCCACTCTGTGGGCAGACTCATTATAAAAAGGTGGAATTACAGTTTGTTTTTTCAGTCTACTTTGCATTTGGCGAATATGCAATCACTTGGTGGTAGCTTCGTTATTTCCCTGTGTGAGCTGCTTGTAACTGCTTGAGCTCATCATAATTTTGAAAATCAGAAAATCCCTGACATGTTTAGAGTGGACAGGGAAACTGTAAGGGTCCTAGTGAGCACGTATGGTCCCCACATTGGTACTGGGGGGATGCATGGCCTTCCTATACCTGTGGATACTAAGGTATGCAGAGCCGTCACTAAACTTGCCAAGGGGACCTTCCAGGGACAGACTGGGGATACACTAGATATTTATCATGCCTCTGGCTTAAGCATATTTTAGCGGTTCCTGCAAGTATTCTTGGCATATGTGGATCAATACATCTATTTCCCGGTGTCACTTCACGAATGAGCCCAAAACGTACATGTTTTTATGGGGGGCACATTTCCCTGAGGTGCTTGGTGTGATAGACTGCACCCTACATTGCAGTTAGGATCTTATATTGTCCATCGGGGGGAGTGTTACCTCAATAGAAAGGGCTGCCACTCCATCAGCTGACACGTAGTGCATGTGATACATGGGGATGCATCACCAATATCTGTGCCCAGCACCCTGGCAGTGCCCATTACTCTCCTATCTGGCAGATTAGCTGACTGTACCAGCCCATCCTGAGTGGCAGGATGAGCAGGGAGCATCGTGTTTTCTGTGGTGTCACTTAAGTAAACGTGTTGTTTAATGCTAAACCGCTTTTCCTTCATTTCGTTCCCATTTTTTCTCCCTCTTTTTTCTTCTTTTTAGGTGGTGCAGGATATCCACTGCAGCCGTGGCTCATAACACCAGTGACAAACCTAAGTG
This sequence comes from Protopterus annectens, assembly GCF_019279795.1. NCBI lineage: Eukaryota > Metazoa > Chordata > Ceratodontiformes > Protopteridae > Protopterus > Protopterus annectens. The sequence goes on from NC_056749.1 coordinate 23,052,155, forward strand.
GAGCCGTGGAAGGCAATTTTTATACAGCCCTGTCCCAGGCTCATATTGCCATTGACGAAGTCTTCTTCATGTTGAAAAGCTAATTCACATGCCAGGATGAGTCTTGGGGGGTGCCTTTCAGTATGAACCAGCGACTGCATGCAGGATGTTTACTATGTGTTTCATTCAGCACAACAAGATCATGCACCAGGCTGCTGCTGAACTGACCCATGCTGATACAGCAGCTCCCAGTCTGCTGGTGAAGTGACCCATGCTGATACAGCATCTCCCAGTCTGCTGGTGAAGTGACCCATGCTGTTACTGTAGCTCCCAGTCTGCTGGTGAAGTGACCCATGCTGTTACTGCAGCTCCCAGTCTGCTGGTGAAGTGACCCATGCTGTTACTGCAGCTCCCAGTCTGCTGGTGAACTGACCCATGCTGTTACAGCATCTCCCTTTCTGCTGGTGAAGTGACCCATGCTGTTACGGCAGCTCCCAGTCTGCTGGTGAAGTGACCCATGCTGTTACTGCACTTCCCAGTCTGCTGGTGAACTGACCCATGCTGTTACAGCATCTCCCAGTTTGCTGGGGAAGTGACCCATGCTGTTACTGCAGCTCCCAGTCTGTTGGTGAAGTGACCCATGCTGTTACTGCAGCTCCCAGTCTGTTGGTGAAGTGACCCATGCTGTTACTGCAGCTCCCAGTCTGCTGGTGAACTGACCCATGCTGTTACTGCAGCTCCCAGTCTGCTGGTGAAGTGACTCATGCTGTTACTGCAGCTCCCAGTCTACTGGTGAACTGACCAATGATGTTACAGCATCTCCCAGTCTGCTGGTGAAGTGACCCATGCTGATTTAGCATCTCCAGATCTGCTGGTGAAGTGACCCATGCTGTTACAGCAGCTCACAGTCTGCTGGTGAAGTGACCCATTCTGTTACTGCATCTCCCAGTCTGCTGGTGAACTGACCCATGCTGTTACAGCATCTCCCAGTCTGCTGGTGAAGTGACCCATGCTGTTACTGCAGCTCCCAGTCTGCTGGTGAAGTGACCCATGCTGTTACTGCACCTCCCAGTCTGCTGGTGAACTGACCCATGCTGTTACAGCATCTCCCAGTCTGCTGGTGAAGTGACCCATGCTGTTACTGCAGCTCCCAGTCTGCTGGTGAAGTGACCCATGCTGTTACAGCATCTCCCGGTCTGCTGGTGAAGTGACCCATGCTGTTACAGCATCTCCCAGTCTGCTGGTGAAGTGACCCATGCTGTTACAGCATCTCCCAGTCTGCTGGTGAACTGACCCATGCTGTTACAGCATCTCCTGGTCTGCTGGTGAAGTGACCCATGCTGTTACAGCAGCTCCCAGTCTGCTGGTGAAGTGACCCATGCTATTACTGCAGCTCCCAGTCTGCTGGTGAAGTGACCCATGCTGTTACAGCATCTCCCAGTGTGCTGGTGAAGTGACCCATGCTGTTACAGCATCTCCCGGTCTGCTGGTGAAGTGACCCATGCTGTTACAGCAGCTCCCAGTCTGCTGGTGAAGTGACCCATGCTGTTACAGCAGCTCCAAGTCTGCTGGTGAAGTGACCCATGCTGTTACAGCATCTCCCAGTCTGCTGGTGAAGTGACCCATGCTGTTACTGCAGCTCCCAGTCTGTTGGTGAAGTGACTCATGCTGTTACTGCAGCTCCCAGTCTGCTGCTGAAGTGACCCATGCTGTTACTGCAGCTCCCAGTCTGCTGGTGAAGTGACCCATGATGTTACAGCATCTCCCAGTCTGCTGGTGAAGTGACCCGTGCTGTTACAGAAACTTCCAGTCTGCTGGTGAAGTGACCCATGCTGTTACAGCAGCTCCCAGTCTGTTGGTGAAGTGACCCATGCTGTTACTGCAGCTCCCAGTCTGCTGGTGAAGTGACCCATGCTGTTACAGCATCTCCCAGTCTGCTGGTGAAGTGACCCATGCTGTTACAGCATCTGTCGGTCTGCTGGTGAAGTGACCCATGCTGTTACAGCAGCTCCCAGTCTGCTGGTGAAGTGACCCATGCTATTACTGCATCTCCCAGTCTGCTGGTGAAGTGACTCATGCTGTTACAGCAGCTCCCAGTCTGCTGGTGAACTGACCCATGCTGTTACTGCATCTCCCAGTCTGCTGGTGAAGTGACCCATGCTGTTACTGCCGCTCCCAGTCTGCTGGTGAAGTAACCCATGCTGTTACAGCATCTCACAGTCTGATGGTGAAGTGACCCATTCTGTTACTGCAGCTCGCAGTCTGCTGGTGAAGTGACCCATGCTGTTACAGCATCTCGCAGTCTGCTGGTGAAGTGACCCATGCTGTTACTGCAGCTCCCAGTCTGCTGGTGAAGTGACCCATGCTGTTACAGCATCTCCCAGTCTGCTGGTGAAGTGACCCATGCTGTTACTGCAGCTCCCAGTCTGCTGGTGAAGTGACCCATGCTGATACAGCATCTCCCAGTCTGCTGGTGAAGTGACCCATGCGGTTACTGCAGCTCCCAGTCTGCTGGTGAAGTAAACCATGCTGTTACTGCAGCTCACAGTCTGCTGTTGAAGTGACCCATGCTGTTACAGCATCTCCCAGTCTGCTGGTGAAGTGACCTATGCTGTTACTGCATCTCCTAGTCTGCTGGTGAAGTGACCTATGCTGTTACTGTAGCTCCCAGTCTGCTGGTGAAGTGACCCATGCTGTTACAGCATCTCCTAGTCTGCTGGCGAAGTGACCCTTGCTGTTACTGCAGCTCCCAGTCTGCTGGCGAAGTGACCCATGCTGTTACTGCAGCTCCCAGTCTACTGGTGAAGTGACCCGTGCTGTTACTGCAGCTCCCAGTCTGCTGGTGAATTGACCCATGCTGTTACTGTGGCTCCCATTCTGCTGGTGAAGTGACCCATGCTGTTACAGCATCTCCCAGCCTGCTGGTGAAGTGACCCATGCTGTTACTGCAGCTCCCAGTCTGTTGGTGAAGTGACCCATGCTGTTACTGCCGCTCCCAGTCTGCTGGTGAAGTAACCCATGCTGTTACAGCATCTCACAGTCTGATGGTGAAGTGACCCATGCTGTTACTGCAGCTCGCAGTCTGCTGGTGAAGTGACCCATGCTGTTACAGCATCTCGCAGTCTGCTGGTGAAGTGACCCATGCTGTTACTGCAGCTCCCAGTCTGCTGGTGAAGTGACCCATGCTGTTACAGCATCTCCCAGTCTGCTGGTGAAGTGACCCATGCTGTTACTGCAGCTCCCAGTCTGCTGGTGAAGTGACCCATGCTGATACAGCATCTCCCAGTCTGCTGGTGAAGTGACCCATGCTGTTACTGCAGCTCCCAGTCTGCTGGTGAAGTAAACCATGCTGTTACTGCAGCTCACAGTCTGCTGTTGAAGTGACCCATGCTGTTACAGCATCTCCCGGTCTGCTGGTGAAGTGACCTATGCTGTTACTGCATCTCCTAGTCTGCTGGTGAAGTGACCTATGCTGTTACTGTAGCTCCCAGTCTGCTGGTGAAGTGACCCATGCTATTACTGCAGCTCCCAGTTTGCTGGTGAAGTGGCCAGTGCTGTTACAGTAGCTCCCAGTCTGCTGGTGAAGTGGCCCATGCTGTTACAGCAGCTCCCAGTCTGCTGGTGAAGTGACCCATGCTGTTACTGCAGCTCCCAGTCTGCTGGTGAAGTGACCCATGCTGTTACAGCATCTCCCAGTCTGCTGTTGAAGTGACCCATGCTGTTACTGCAGCTCCCTGTCTGCTGGTGAAGTGACCCATGCTGTTACTGCAGCTCCCAGTCTGCTGGTGAAGTGACCCATGATGTTACAGCATCTCCCAGTCTGCTGGTGAAGTAACCCATGCTGTTACAGCATCTCACAGTCTGCTGGTGAAGTGGCCCATGCTTTTACTGCATCTCCCAGTCTGCTGGTGAAGTGACCCATGCTGTTACAGCATCTCCCAGTCTGCTGGTGAAGTGACCCATGCTGTTACTGCATCTCCCAGTCTGCTGGCGAAGTGACCCATGCTGTTACTGCATCTCCCAGTCTGCTGGCGAAGTGACCCATGCTGTTACTGCATCTCCCAGTCTGCTGGCGAAGTGACCCATGCTGTTACTGCAGCTCCCAGTCTGCTGGTGAGATGACCCATGCTGTTACGGCATCTCCCAGTCTGCAGGCGAAGTGACCCATGCTGTTACTGCATCTCCCAGTCTGCTGGTGAAGTGACCCATGCTGTTACAGCATCTCCTACTCTGCTGGCAAAGTGACCCTTGCTGTTACTGCAGCTCCCAGTCTGCTGGCGAAGTGACCCATGCTGTTACTGCAGCTCCCAGTCTACTGGTGAAGTGACCCGTGCTGTTACTGCAGCTCCCAGTCTGCTGGTGAATTGACCCATGCTGTTACTGTAGCTCCCATTCTGCTGGTGAAGTGACCCATGCTGTTACAGCATCTCCCAGCCTGCTGGTGAAGTGACCCATGCTGTTACTGCAGCTCCCAGTCTGTTGGTGAAGTGACCCATGCTGTTACTGCCGCTCCCAGTCTGCTGGTGAAGTAACCTATGCTGTTACAGCATCTCACAGTCTGATGGTGAAGTGACCCATGCTGTTACTGCAGCTCACAGTCTGCTGGTGAAGTGACCCATGCTGTTACAGCATCTCCCAGTCTGCTGGTGAAGTGACCGATGCTGTTACTGCAGCTCCCTGTCTGCTGGTGAAGTGACCCATGCTGATACAGCATCTCCCAGTCTACTGGTGAAGTGACCCATGCTGTTACTGCAGCTCCCAGTCTGCTGGTGAAGTAACCCATGCTGTTACTGCAGCTCTCAGTCTGCTGGTGAGGTGACCCATGCTGTTACTGCATCTCCCAGTCTGCTGTTGAAGTGACCCATGCTGTTACAGCATCTCCCAGTCTGCTGGTGAAGTGACCTATGCTGTTACTGCATCTCCTAGTCTGCTGGTGAAGTGACCTATGCTGTTACTGTAGCTCCCAGTCTGCTGGTGAAGTGACCCATGCTATTACTGCAGCTCCCAGTTTGCTGGTGAAGTGGCCAATGCTGTTACAGTAGCTCCCAGTCTGCTGGTGAAGTGGCCCATGCTGTTACAGCAGCTCCCAGTCTGCTGGTGAAGTGACCCATGCTGTTACTGCAGCTCCCAGTCTGCTGGTGAAGTGACCCATGCTGTTACAGCATCTCCCAGTCTGCTGTTGAAGTGACCCATGCTGTTACTGCAGCTCCCAGTCTGCTGGTGAAGTGACCCATGCTGTTACTGCAGCTCCCAGTCTGCTGGTGAAGTGACCCATGATGTTACAGCATCTCCCAGTCTGCTGATGAAGTGACCCATGCTGTTACAGCATCTCCCAGTCTGCTGGTGAAGTGGCCCATGCTGTTACTGCATCTCACAGTCTGCTGGCAAAGTGACCCATGCTGTTACAGCATCTCCCAGTCTGCTGTGAAGTGACCCATGCTGTTACTGCATCTCCCAGTCTGCTGGTGAAGTGACCCATGCTGTTACAGCATCTCCCAGTCTGCTGGTGAAGTGACCCATGCTGTTACAGCATCTCCCAGTCTGCTGGTGAAGTGACCCATGCTGTTACTGCATCTCCCAGTCTGCTGGTGAAGTGACCCATGCTATTACTGCATCTCCCAGTCTGCTGGTGAAGTGACCCATGCTGTTACTGCAGCTCCCAGTCTGCTGGTGAAGTGACCCATGCTGTTACTGCATCTCCCAGTCTGCTGGTGAAGTGACCCATGCTGTTACTGCAGCTCCCAGTCTGCTGGTGAAACGACCCATGCTGTTACTGCATCTCCCAGTCTGCTGATGAAGTGACCCATGCTGTTACTGCATATCCCAGTCTGCTGGTGAAGTGCCCCATGCTGTTACAGCAGCTCCCAGTCTGCTGGTGATGTTACCCATGCTGTTACAGCAGCTCCCAGTCTGCTGGTGAAGTGACCCATGCTGTTACTGCAGCTCCCAGTCTGCTGGTGAAGTGACCCATGCTGTTACTGCAGCTTCCAGTCTGGTGGTGAAGTTACCCATGGTGTTACAGCAGCTCCCAGTCTGCTGGTGAAGTGACCCATGCTGTTACTGCAGCTCCCAGTCTGCTGGTGAAATGACCCATGCTGTTACTGCATCTCCCAGTCTGCTGGTGAAGTGACCCATGGTGTTACAGCAGCTCCCAGTCTGCTGGTGAAGTGACCCATGCTATTACTGCATCTCCCTGTCTGCTGGTGAAGTGATCCCTGCTGTTACTGCATCTCCCAGTCTGCTGGTGAAGTGACCCATGCTGTTACTGCAGCTCCCAGTCTGCTGGCGAAATGACCCATGCTGTTACTGCATCTCCCAGTCTGCTGGTAAAGTGACCCATGCTGTTACTGCAGCTCCCAGTGTGCTGGTGAAATGACCTATGCTGTTACTGCAGCTTCATTTTCAGTCCTACTATGATTACTGGTGATTAGCCAACAGCAGTAGTAAGGGATCCCATGCAGCAGGCTTGTGCACAGCATATGGCTGTGCAGGTAAAGTGGCAGTGTCTAGTCTAGAAACATGAACTCTGACATTCAGGGCAGTACTTCCTTTTTTGTAAAAACACAGAGTATAACTAATTCAAGCAGTGATATGCGTTGGGTATGCTGTGCATTGCATGGTTGGCTGTCACTGTTCATGTGACATTTAATATTTTTCCAGAACAGGTACTTGTATTTGTGTTGATAAAAGTCATAACAGAATGCTCACTGACACTGACTCAGTATTATCATGAGGCCCTGCATAAGGTCAAAGTGCATTTCAAACTGTTTTGCACAAGAAATGTTGCTTAGGGACTGTACTTAAGTATATATGCATGTACTGAATCTTCTCATATGGTACATTTAATAAAAACTGTTATTCTGGTATTTGATTACTTTGAATTTGTCAAAAATTAGGTATTTAAATATCTAAACTTGTAGTTAATATGAGTTATACCTTGCACTTGAATGGAATAGAAAATGTTTTCATATGTTGTTTTTTTATTATGCAATGTTTTCTTGGTTTTAATTATTATATGTTAGAAATTATTTACTGTCCACTTTTTAAAATACTGCACATTAGATTATTTCATTTTGTCATACATAACTTGTGTCCTCAGGTCTAGCAATCATCATTTTTATCCAGTGTGGAGGGTGAAATGGCAACAGTGCGAGTGCACATGGCAGGATAATCATGTTGTTTTTTTTTTTTTAAAGAGTACCTCTCCTAACTGTGTGTAATATTTGTTTTATGTTTTGTGTAATTGTCATCTGTAAAATTGTGAATTCAAATTCTTTATAACGGATGGTCTTTTAATGGTGTAAAGCAGTGCAATTTGCCCTACATTTTTCATTCCAGATTATTTCCTTTAGCAGTAAGCACTACCATTATTGAAATGAATGCACAAGTAAAGTGTCTTAATACTGAGTTAAATTGTACATAAACATATTCTGCAGCATTTTCTTTTCTTTAACTGATTGCATTTTAAGTACAGTGGCCTAATGGTTAAGGTGTTTGCCTTACAAACACAAGGTGCACGGTTTGAGTCTCACAAGGGATAATTGGCTAAGCTTAAAATGGCTCACAAGGGCAGTTAGCTTAGTACTAATCTATGAACCTATGAACCTATGAACCTATCAGTGTATGTATAGAAGTATGTTTCATATTATAAGTGCCTGAATCACAGTAGGTTAAGACTGTGTGTGCCGTTCACAGTAGGTCAAGGCTGTGTGTGTCGTTCAAGAATCTCCTAAAGACAGAGTAGGTGAAGGTGCATCTGATATCAAGGAGGGGCTGTCATGTAAGCTGCATGCTGATTTGCTGCAATGATCTTATGCAATGCTGTTACCTAGGTGATCTGACAGGCACTGATATCACAGTGCTGTGAGACTGGGACCTCAAATAACGTGGCCTGCATGAATTCAGTTGTGTTTGAGCCCCCTACTATTTCCACTGCCTTCTTGAGTAACACTTGTAGTGCGATTTGCCTGGACAGTACCCTGTCCTATTTCCCTTCCAATACTGACTCTGATGTGAGACTGTTAAGTGTATAAATGGAGGTAGACATGGATGCTTGGCGTGCCACTACACTACATATCAATGTGATCATGGCACATTACCCCTACTGTCTACCATTTCATTGCAGTGCTGGAAATCCACATGTGGCAGTTGATGGAGACTTAACAATGTCATGAAACTTTACATGTTTCCTGGGGTAGATGTGGCACATGCCTCCACCTTGCACCCCTTTGTAAAGGTGTCACTGTGGACAATGTTCCCTCTGAATTTCTGCCATCATCCAGAAAGCGTTCTTGTGGATCTGGAGATAGAGGTGCTGGGGTTTTCTCTCTGTACAACTTGTGCAGTGATGTCACCATCTACATGACTTTGTGATCCAGTGTCACTTTCTACAGAGTTATAACCATGTTGCAGGGGGACTGCATGCCACTTTCGTCAGGCTGCCTTATAAATATAACTATGTTATCATCCTCATCGCCATCAGCTGCTGGTGGTATCTTCTAAATTTACTGGTACAGCAGAACTGTTTGTTTCTCCTGCTGACCCTGTAAGTAATTCATTACATTACCACTCAGATACTGGAGTACACTACAGTATGCTGTGTAATGAGGTGTGGAGGACATAATTAATTCATTACATTACCGCTCAGATACTGGAGTACACTACAATATGCTGTGTAATGAGGTGTGGTAAGTAATTAATTCATTACATTACCACTCAGATACTGGAGTACACTGCAGTATGCTGTGTAATGAGGTGTGGAGGACATAATTAATTCATTACATTACCGCTCAGATACTGGAGTACACTACAATATGCTGTGTAATGAGGTGTGATAAGTAATTAATTAATTCCATTACCACTCACATACTGGAGTACACTACAATATGCTGTGTAATGAGATGTATTAGGTAGTTCATTACATTACCATTCAGATACTGGAGTTCACTACAGTATGCTGTGTAATGAGGTGTGGTAAGTAATTAATTTATTACATTACCGCTTAGATACTGGTGTACAGTACACTATGCTGTGTAATGAGGTGTGGTGAGTAATTAATTCATTACATTACTGCTCAGATACTGGAGTACACTACAGTATGCTATGTAATGAGGTGTGGTAATTAATTCATTACATTACTGCTCAGATACTGGAGTACAGCACAATATGCTGTGTAATGAGGTGTGGTAAGTAATCAATTCTTTACATTACCGCTCAGATACTGCAGTACACTACAATATGCTGTGAAATGAGGTGTGGAGGACATTTACCATGCACACTCTGTTCAATGTCATTATATGCAAAAGTGTAGGATTCACCTGAATATAGGATTCACCTGCTAATAGTAACTGTTGTATGCTGCATATAATCATTGTACTTGAGCAGTCATTTTTCTACATAAATATGTTGAAAATGTCAAAGGCTTTGCTTCACTAACAGAACCACTTTCAGCTTTTTTTAGCACATTACTTAAAACGTTTATTGCCTATCATGTGATCCAGGATACATGATACTATAGAATTTTTAAATATATTAAAAGATGCAGGATTGGAAATGGGATGGTATATGTGTATCTTGGATGTAAAATTCATATACACCAATATTCTACAATATTCCACATTGTGACAGTATGTGTTCTATGGCTGATATGCCATAGGTATTGCTAATGACAGTAAATAAGTTCTTTACATCTAGTGTAACCATAATATAGTTTTGCCTTTCATTCCGTATAATACACTCATGCAACAAAGTTAAGAAGTGTCCTGTATCCCTTAGTATACTGGGAAAATTATCTAAAACTTTTTTCAATGTGCATTCTCTCCAAATGTATACATTCTCTGTGACCCAACCTCTGCCTGAGATGATAGGTCTCAGTGGTGGGTCAACCAGATCTTTATGTATCTTGGGTAGTGCCTTGAACATAATGCACGTTTCCAGCACATTTGTAAGTATAGAAATCATAAGTTTAAGTTTATGGTTATACAATGTGTAAATAAAAACAAAAGGGGAGGTGATTTGATTAATGGGACAGAGTTGAATGAAACTAAATGAATCATTGAGCTAGCAGCATATAAAACCCCAGGTTTAAATGGGGTTATACCTTTAAGACCTGCACTAAAGAAAAGAAGGGTGCGGTACTAAATGTTAACTGAAGAGCTATATAAAAACTGCACTTTCATTTGATTTTTGTATCTGAAGAAGGGCTTGGTCCCGAAAGTGCTCATTTCTGTGTTTTTAATTGTGTTTTAAATAAAAGTTTTGAAGCTGTTCAGCGTGGTGGCCAGTACCTGTTTTTTTCTTCGTTTTGAAGCTGTTCAGCGTGGTGACCACTGGCCAGTGCCTGTTTTTTTCTTCGTTTTGAAGCTGTTCAGCGTGGTGGCCACTGGCCAGTACCTGTTTTTTTCTTCGTTTTGAAGCTGTTCAGTGTGGTGGCCAGTACCTGTTTTTTTCTTCGTTTTGAAGCTGTTCAGTGTGGTGACCAGTACCTGTTTTTTTCTTCGTTTTGAAGCTGTTCAGCGTGGTGGCCAGTACCTGTTTTTTTCTTCGTTTTGAAGCTGTTCAGCATGGTGGCCAGTAACTGTTTTTTTCTTCGTTTTGAAGCTGTTCAGCATGGTGACCAGTACCTGTTTTTTTCTTCTTTCCTTTGGCATTTTTGTGGGCGGCAGCCTTTGGTGGAGTGTCTACAGTTCTTTTTGGTTTAATATTCCACATTGGGTGGGTTTGCAAGCTCTGAGATATCAGTTAAATAATGTTAATTTATATAGTCCAGGTTTCAGTACCTTTCTTTTGTGTCATATAGAACATGTTTTGACTAAAAATGATTTTTATTTTGGGCAGGAGTGTTATTTGCAGCTACAAGGTATTGCTATGGGAGCCTTTTTTGCTCCTATATATGCGGACTTGTTTATGGGATGTGTTGAACAATTTTTGATGTATGATGTCAATCATATTATCTATATTAACTCTTTTGATATTTGTCGTCACTATTTGGATGACTGGTGGCTTGTTTAGACATCTGATTTGGAATTTTTGTTGGAATTCGTTCAATATCTCAATGATAATAAGTGGGGTCTTTATTTTGCTTTAAGTTATGATACTTCCAAAATTTCAGTTTTGGATGTATTGATTGAGGAAAAAGTTGGATGGAACTGTTAAAACTTCCTTATGCAGGAAAGAATTCCATAAAAATTTCTTCCAGGCATCTAGTTGTTATTCTAGACATATAATTAATAACATTCCTTTATCACGATATTATAGGGTGAAAAGAATTTGTTCTGAAGTGACAGAATTTGGCAATGTTAGTCAAGATTTAACATCTGGATTTATTAATAGAGGTTATGATCCCAAAATATTACAACAGGCTTTGGATAATTCTAATAATAAATCAAGGGACGAATTATTACAATGTTACATTAAGAATGATCGCGTTTATGGTGGGCGAAAACTAAGGTTGATTACCGCCTTTGGAAGGAATATTAATCCTTTTCACCAGATTGTTCACAATCATTGCTTTATTTTACAGATGGACAAAGATTTGTTGGAAATTCTCTTTGACAAATGTTCTTTTTTTTATATAGATGTGGTAAGACTATAGGAAATTATTATAGTCATTACAAAAGAGGGTTGAATATAGTATGTGGAGTACAAACTACTTTGGATGGTAATGCTTTAAAGGGGTATTTCTTTTGTGGTGCATGTACAGAGTGTGCTGTTATTTTCAAAAGTAATGAATTTACATTAGTAAATATTCCTAGAGTTTATGAAATTAAAACTGCTATTACTTGTATTTCACAATCGGTTATATATTAAGTTACATGCTCTTGTTCTGCTTTCTATGTTGGAAAGATGTCTTGATTTTTTTTAAAACACGTATACTTGAATATCTTAGTGACATTAGATGTTAGCGTGAATCTACTACCTTGTTTAAGCACACATTTAAGCATCCTAATGCCCAGTTTCATTTTTTTGGGTGTTGACAAAATTATGTTTAGTGGTCCAAATAAATTAGGATGAAAAAACATGCTTAGTATAAAGGAACATTTTAGGATTGCGAAACTAGGAGCTTTATTTTCTCCTGGTTTGAATGAATATTAGTTTAAGTTTCGTATTTATATATGGGTATATGTCTTTAAATGTGAGTCCAAGAAATTGTGATGTCATCTTCAAGGAAGTGAAAAGTAACTGCTGAACATTTGAATTTTATTACTATACTGAGGGAGGCTGTTGCCAAAACCGGTACATGGTTTTAAACTGACTAGATAAATAATAATTTGTTGAATTGGGTTTGGAGAGTTGTCCTTTAGTTTTTTCCTGTCGCTGGTTGCTTTTTGCCATGCACTTTCACCTACCTTGTGAATTGCTGTTGTTGTACAGTGGTTAAACCAACTTTCCTGAGCAGATGTCTGTTGACGCTGCAGTTATGAGTAAAATCCAGTGTTCAAACCACCTCTGATTATGCCAGCACCATCATCTTCTGTTTCATGGTCTCCCTTTCAAACAGAGAGAAGGTATTCCTTGTCAAGTGTTAAAGTGTTTGAGCCCCCCCCAGTTATGGCTAATAGCATTCTAACTTTCCTTTGCTCTGGTATATCCTACATTATCACTGCCCTCTTCTTGCACTGTGTTCTTTCTACCATCAGCATTTATATCCATAACCACTTAGTTCCAGACCTTTGTCCTCACAGCTTATTTGGGTCGCCCTTTTTCAAAAAGGTGTTTGCCATATGCCCGAAGGGCATTCAAAAGTATGTGGCTCTCCTTATGGTGAAAATTGTTCTTTCTTTGTCTGGATCCCTGCTACTGCATCATTCATTTACCTAAAGTAACATAAAAAAGTAAAATACTGAAGCCAAACAACACAGCAAAGGATGCAAATAAATCAAAGCTCTGAGTACAAACACATTTATGGTGACATAACACCTATATTTAACCTTTACGGCATCATACACAAATACATAACAGCATTACAAACACTTATCATTATAGGTTGTAGAATGAGAAAACATGTACCTCTACAACAGAGATGTACCCTTCACCTACCATTTCTCTGTATTTATAGTAATTTTTCATTCATGAGTGTCAATAGTAAATTCCAAAGTAAAGTAGCATATATCCTAACAACACAATACACAGAATCAGACTTCACTCACTTCAAATCATATACTCATATCCCATGTAATATAATCTATAAATGTAGAAAAAAACAATTTCAAACAGCGTTCACATTCCCATTATGACTACTCCCCTGTACATTTCTAGTGCTACTGTCATGAATTCCCATTTATAAAGCATGCTCATTTCATCAGCATTTACATGAATCATCTGCATCTGACCTTCAGATCAATGAAAGACAATTCTCCTACTAATCACTGTTCTATAATATCAATACGAACCGCTTTCCAATAATTTCTAACATTTTTGCTAGTTTTTATCTTACTTGATAAATTTTGCACTTTCCTAAACCACTTGCCATCTGTCTTGAGTGATCACAACTAAATATGACAGTTTTAAAGTTATTCACACATTTTGTTTGCAAATTAGGCTGAGCTACTCTTATCTCTATAAGTAGCAGTGCTATCTAACTGCATATGTCAGCAGATCCACGTAACTAGGCCTCAGGTAACTGTGGACGAGATGTACTGGCTGCCTTTGTCATCATACAAACAAACCTAATATATATACATATGTGTAAAAAAGGGAAAATGGAGTCTCTAAAGTTACATTTGTATAATCATAACGAATAATCCTTTATACTGTAACACACCTCATCACCTCAAAACACTCAGTAGTTTACATTATAGAATAATGACATCAACAGAAGAATTTATTTGTAGTGTAAAGTAAAAAAAAAAGATTTACCATCGCAAGAAATGCATGATCTTCAGATTTATTTTTCAAATAAAAATAACAACATTACAGCACAATAGCAGAAACACATAAAGCAACTTAAAAAAACACTTAATGAATTCATAAATTACTTGTATTTACCGTAGCAGAAAATGTAAGACTATTCCTTAAAAGAAAAAATGAATACAGTAAAGCAGTTTGGTAAAACCAAACTTGCCAATAATAGCAGTTCTATGTCTAATACTCCTACTTGGTAGCTAGGTTTGGTTATGGTGATATCACACCCCAATGAGTGTGGTTCTAAACCTGTGAATCATAAGACTGCATTTACATTCTTAACTCTGGTACTGATACTTTAAATGATGGCAGCGCCTGTGAAGGCTTGAGGTCAAGCTCCAAGCCAGTCTGACAAGGAGACCAAAATCATGGTCTATCTCTTAAGGGAGTTGTACCTGGATAAAACTGATATATCAGTACACAGCACACAGCATGCAGCATGATGTTCTCGTAGGCCATTTTCACATGGTGGAGTAGCTGCGAACTCCACCATGTGAAAATGGCCTTCGAGAATATCATGCTGCATCTTTTTGAGATGGGAGATGACAGCCTCATCAGTGACAGACTTCCTGATTTTATTACTGCAGATGGTCTCAGAATCCCACACTTCTTTGGGATTCCAAAACCTCAGAAAAACACAAAGGATCCCCCTTACAGACCCTTACAGACCCATGATAGCCAGTGGTGGAAGCATCACCAAACTCCTGTCCATCTACTTAGAAGTGCAAATCAGGCCACTGGCTAAAAACAATGCTTCCTTCATCCTGGACACAGGAGATTTCTTAAGGAAAATTAGAAACATCAAAGTGAATGAGGAATTATTCTTGGTTGCCACTGATGTGGAAGCACTATACACAATGTTTCCACATGGCTACTGTATTAAAGCAGTGCCAGAATCCATCTTAGCTAATTCGGCAGGTTCTAACACCACCTCAGTGACCATTGGCAGACTACTAAGGATCCTCTTGGAGAACAACTATTTTCACTCAAACAACAAGTACTACAGGCAAAAAAGAGGCACAGCAATGGGAGTTGCCATGGTCCCAGCCTGGCTTACACTGTCCTGGGAAAATGGCAGCAAGAACATGTGCACTACTCCCCCTTTATTCAGCATATGGATATTACCTCTGGTACATAGATGGCATATTTATCATCTGGAATGGTTCCTAGGATGAACTCAACAACTTCTACAAACATATCAATGATTCCACAGAGTTCCTTAGATTCACTAACATCCACAACAAGAACAAAGCTGTGTTCCTTGATCTAAACATCGCCAAACCCAAAAACTCTACCATGCTTTCCAACAACCTTTACAGAAAACTAACCAGGGTAAACTTCCTGCTCCATAAACAAAATATGCATCCCTTCGCCATGAAGAAACATGTGACTAAATCCCAAGGTCTCCGTATGGCAAGAGTGCCCAAAGAACTGGAGGACTTCACAAAGAACCTGACAGGCGTAGAGAACGATTTCATGAACCGAGGCTATAGCTTGAGATTCATACGTAGCATCCTGAGCCTGATCTCTCAATTCCAACATGACAACCCAGATTTTCCTACTGACAGAGAGGATGGTAGATCTCACAGAAAGTGCTTAAATGCCGCAAAGGACATTTCTATGGTGATTACATATTCACTGGATTACAAAGAAATTACTAACATAGTGAAGGACAACTGGATCATCTTAAACAACAACCCTACCATAAGCTGAGCGATCCCAAAGAAACCCAAATTCAGTATCAGGAGAAACAAAAACATCAGGGATTACATGGAATGAATAGGGAAAGTTCCTGAGCTTAAAACAGACCAGAGACCAGGAACTTACAGCTATGGACCCCCAACCTGCATATATTATAGATTTATAACAACCAAGTGGATTTTCAATGTCCAAACACTAACAAATATTACTCTAGCAGGGAGTGCAGTAACTGCACCACACCAGAGAGGGCATAATTTATTGGGCAGAATGCATGAAATGCTCAGCCTTTTACATCAGTAAAATGATAAACAAATTAAAAATACAGATCGCTAGACACTTAACGGGCATTAAACACAAGAACTACATCAACTCTCTTGCAAAGCACAGCATAAGTAAAGCTGGCCACAACTGCTTCTACTTCCACATCCTGGATAAAGTAATAAAGGAGGAATTACAAGGAAACTACAATGATAGACTTGAAATGAAAGAGCTGGAGTGGCACATCAGGCTTGAGGCGAACAAACTTCCAGGGCTTAATGCCCTGTTGTTGATCATGAGCATATTAAACTTAAGAAGAATTCACCATGATGCGTACTACTAATCTGGACATTGGAACTTGATTAATTTTAATTTTAATTTACTGACCGATACTTTAGTTTATTTACTTTCCTGAAACTGTTGGGAAAGGTTGCACATAACAACCATGATAGGAATGACCCTAATGTTTCTAATTGCTTTCTAAGTATTTTATCTACCTTTTCTTAAATATTTTTTCTGTTATCAAGAGTATACAATTTACTGTATAATATTCTGCTTACTTATTGTAAACTACAGGAGCCCTTAAAGTCTCAATCGAATGCCGTTTGAAATGTCAATAGTATCTTGCTTCAGGACCAAGCTTAAGCCCTTCTCATACTTATTAAGCATTTTTTTCCTCCAAGCTGGCAGAGCTGATGAAGCACCAGTGAAAGTGTTATAACAAACAGAAGCTTTTACTACAATTTTTCCAACATGGTTTACATTCAAAGTTTTTAGACCCAAACTCATTAGTTAGAGACTTGAACTGCAATATTGTCCGATTAGCTCATGGTGATTCTTGCTGTGGTGACTCTTAAATCTTATGTTAATCCTAGTGATACTTTGGGATGCATATTAATTTGGTATTGTTTAAATAGGCAGAGGTAACCAGGTTTTTAAAACATCTCAACTTCGAGCCATATAGATACCTAATCTGGCTTACACATTTGGACAACCACAACTTTTATTAATCTGGGAAAGGCCTAGCTTAATAACTAACAAGGCTGATGGAATATCTACTAACTGTTCTCCACTCTGAGCCATTTAATGGAGAGTGTTGCTTAGGGTCACATGGCTATTTCACCTATTCATCATCTTCTTTCAGCTGTTCCAGTTAGGGGTCGCCACAGCGGATCTTCTGTTTCCATTTCTTCATGTCTTCTGCATCATGCTCTTTCACACCAACCGCCTGCATGTCCTCTCTCACCACATCCATAAACCTTATCTTAGGCCCTCCTCTTTTCCTCTTACCTGGCAGCTCCATCCTTAGCATCCTTTTCCCAATATACCCAGCATCCCTCCTCAGCACATGTCCAAACCAATGCAATCTCGCCTCTCTTGCTTTGTCTCCAAACTGTCCAACCTGAGCTGACCCTCTAATGTACTGATTCCTAATCCTGTCCATCCTAGTCACACCCAGTGCAAATCTTAACATCTTTAACTCTGCCACATCCAGCTCTGACTCCTGCCTTTTCGTCAAGGCCACTGTCTCCAACCCATATAACATAGCTGGTCTCACTACCCTCTTGTAGACCTTCCCTTTCATTCTTACTGGTACCCGTCTGTCACAAATCACTCCTGACACTCTTCTCCACCCATTCCACCCTGCCTGTACTCTCTTCTTCACCTCTCTTCCACACTCACCATTACTCTGAACTGTTGATCCCAAGTACTTAAACTCATCCACCTTTACCAACTCTACTCCCTGCATCCTCACCATTCCTCTACCCTCCCACACATTTACACACATATATTCTGTTTTAGCCCTGCTGACCTTCATTCCTCTCTTCTCTAAAGCGTATCTCCACCTCTCCAGGGTCTCCTCAACCTGTTCCCCACTCTCACTACATATCACAATGTCATCTGCAAACATCATAGTCCATGGGGCCTCCTGTCTAATCTCATCTATCAACCTGTCCATCACTACTGCAAATAAGAAAGGGCTCAGAGCTGATCCTTGATGTAATCCCACCTCCACCTTAAATGTATCTGTCACTCCCACCACAGTCCTCACCAATATCACACTACCCTCGTACATATCCTGTACCACTCTTACATACTTCTCTGCCACTCCCGACTTCCTCATACAATACCACAACTCCTCTCTAGGCACCCTTATTTATGCTTTCTCTAAGTCCACAAAGACACAATGCAACTCCTTCTAACCTTCTCTGTATTTCTCCAACAACACTCTCAGAGCAAATATTGCATCTGTAGTGCTCTTTCCTGGCATGAAACCATACTGCTGATCACTAATCATCACCTCCCTTCTTAACCTAGCTTCCACTACTCTTTCCCATAACTTCAAGCTGTGACTGATCAATTTTATTTCACCTATTACACCCATTTAAAATGCCTTCCATATCCACCCCACCAATCCCTGCTCTATAGAGATCACCACGGATGAGCCCAGTTCCCACTGTACTTAACTAGCAACAATTATTTTTTGGGGTCATCGATTAGTACAGGGACTCATATTACTTTAAATACTTTAAATATTTATGGTGTTTATAAATATTGTTTTCTTGCAGTGATGGAGGTCAGATTTTCCCTTCAACTAGTTAAGTTGTGGTGCTCTAGGGCTGAGGGGTAAAAAGGGGGGCCAACAACGATCACCACAGGCCACCCAGGCACAAATGGAACCCAATTGAATTCTGATAAGTTTGAGTTAGATAAATTTGATTTTTTTCTACGTACGCAAGCAAGAGACCTTGTTTTTAGGCATTTCCATATGGGAGTTTATTCACTTATTCCTAATTACTTTTGATTTTTTTCTGATTTTATTTTTCTTTTATTTATCTGGTGATTTGATTTGTTAGCTAACGAAAATGATTTTCCAATTTCTGCTCACTCTGCACCCTATTGGCCCCCGTCCCCCATTTTTTACCAATCACTATAGCTCATTATGCCAGCACCCCTCCACTACCATCACTCAGGAAACACCAAATCAGCTATCATATTTTTTCCACTCTTAGGCACTGCTGGCTATTTTTTCCATCATAAGGTTATATTGTCCACTCATTGGTCATGCAAATAACCATCCAATCACACTACCATGCAGAGCTATCACCCCAGTAGTTTCCCAACCAATCATGTAGAACCTCCTGTCAATGGCCAGCTCATACCCACTCCTATTGCAATGGGGACCATCCAAAAGCACAACCTTACTGAGCCAACTCCCAGTTAGATGCTCCCAACCTCTGACCTATTATTTTCCCGCTCATTCTCCCAGCACCATAACAGGCTGGCTTTGGCATCGTAACTGGACCCCTTGATTCTCATCACAGTGAGGACATTCATTCTGATTCTGACCGGCTGCGTGCTCTCTGCCATGTAGCATACCTCTACGTCATACAGAGGCCCAGGGAGAAACACTCCAGATGCATGTCTTTGAAACATGGGAGAAAACCAGAGCACCCGGAGGAAACTCACATGAATGCAGAGGACATACAGACTCCGCAAAGAAGGCACCCCAGCTGAGAATCGAACCAGAGAGCCTCTTGCTGTGAAGTGACAACACTACTGCTGCACCACTGCCCTTTCCACTATTGCACAATTGGGCAACATCCAGTACAGGCAACTCCTGATTGGCTGACACTCCTGAGCCAGTAATACTAATTTAATCAGTGGTCTCACCCAATTAATTTACGCTCATACCAGCACCTGGCTAGGTTTCAACTCTGATTGGCCTTTCAGTGACCATCACTCTTGTACCAGCACAACCTAATTCCAACCTATAAAATTCCATGATTCTTACCCCAAAAAACCCTAATGTTTTATTATTATAATGGTATACAATATACTGATGTTTTGCATGTTTTTTGTTAATGATTTATATTTGAACTCAGCTATATAAATAGAGTAGATTGTATGGACAAAGTAACAGGCAACACTCATCTGCCCGCTTGTACACTTACTCAGTTTGGAATAAAGGAACATTTTGGATTTGTAATTACGGCACAGACTCTCGAGGTCTTTTTGAAATGTCCTTCCTGAAAGTTATTGTTCTTGGAAGTGGAATAGTTTTTTGTTTTAAGTTTAATTTTGATAAATCAGAAGCTGATATCAATTTTCAAGAGAAAGTAAACACTCCATTTTCTAAGAGAAGGACTAAGCC
Organism: Protopterus annectens; assembly: GCF_019279795.1. NCBI lineage: Eukaryota > Metazoa > Chordata > Ceratodontiformes > Protopteridae > Protopterus > Protopterus annectens. The sequence goes on from NC_056749.1 coordinate 23,072,151, forward strand.
TGGCAGCAGATAGCCCTCCAGTAGTGTTACTATTAAATGAAGGTGTATAGCAAGAGTCAGCAGAAATGTGTACAGAAATTTCTGAGCTACCTTGTACTGCCGCATCTACTTACCAATTATTCAAGTGCTACCTTGAGCTGCTGCATTTTTGCTGATCAAATACCTAAGTATATAACGATGTTTTCACATTGCTAGTGTTTTTGCCTCTGTACGTTGTGTGCATGTCGCAGTATGCCTGTAGTTTCATTCTTTTGTTAGGACCGCATTACCCACTGAACCCGTATGCATGTTTTACAGCAGTTGAAATGCATGTAATGCTTTTGAGTTCGTACAGTATAGCACCTCAAGCCTCTTCGTTTCCTTTGCTTTCCACTCATTAGCCTTTCTCTTTCTCTCTCTTTGTTTAGTCTCAAAGGCCTTGACAACTTCTTGTACAGTCCCCATCCCAGCAGAAAGCTTTTCACTCCTAGTAACATTGCTACAAGTAGCGATAAACTGATACCAAGATTTAATTTCATAAAGAAAGGAAGTGGATGCTCACAGTTTATTATGTTATATATACCTCCATTCTTTTACTAATATGGTAGTGGTTAAAAAACGAGTGAATTGGTTGCACGTCTCGCTAGGGATGACAGCTGTGTGGCTTAAATGGTTTTGTTTCTTCACCTTCCCATATACACAATTAAAACCTTACACCTTACACTTTATTTTTCCAGTTATATCTAAGTGCAGAGATCTTTTGTCACACTCGCGGAGATACAACTCACACTTGTTTTTTGTCCCTCACTCTCCAGGATGGTCACAAAACTCTCTCTTGTACCTTAAAGGACTTTAGTCATTGTTTCTTCTTTTCCTGGGTTTCTGCCCACTCTGTTTACCCTTGCTACACTCAGGCTCATTCTGCTCCCCTACCGTAGCCCCATTTCCATCCACCCTCATCTTCCTCAAACTTATAGTTTCAACAACCTAGCATAGCGACACCACAACCCAATCAGTCAATTTCACCACCCTAACTAGACTCCCTCCCTCCCATTTACTGCCCCTCCCCTTCTCACAATCACCAACCCACATACTAATCCTTGCAGCTCACATCTGACAATCTTGTTCTATTTTCTCCAACTCCCACCTCAGTTATGTTTCTGCTATACCTCTGAAGCCCTTAACTCTTCTCTCTCTTATTCCTAACCTCCTATCATCCTGAACTATATTTTCTTCAACCCCCCCCCCCCAACATGGTTTCAGACCCAACCATAGCAAATCCATTGACCTTCTGTCTTTGATACATACTGTTGCAGAGGCCAGAGACAAAAAACAACTGGTGTCATGTCAAATCTTTGACCTCTCAAAAGCTTTTGACACCGTTTCTCACTCTACACTTCTGACTACACTTCCTGATTTCAACAGCTCCTCTGCTATTCTCTGGTTCTCTAATTACCTTTCAAATAGAATACAGTCAGATGGCTTTCTGCCTGCTCACCTTTCTTACCCATCCAGACTGGCATCCCCCAGAGTTCTATCCTGGGGCCTCTGCTTTTTAACATCTTCAAAAACAAACCCCACTCTTCCTGTATGTCCTCCTCCCTGATACAATATGCAGACGACTCTACCCTTATCTCCTGCTCTGATGACATCGCTCACCTCCACTCTTCCTGTACCTCCTCCTCCCCTCTGATACAATATGCAAATGACTCTACCCCTATCTCCTGCTCTGATGCCATCGCTCACCTCCACTCTTCATGTACCTCCTCATCCTCCCTGATATAATATGCAAACAACTCTACCCTTATCTCCTGCTCTGGGTACATCGCTCACCTCCACTCTTCATGTACCTCCTCATCCTCCCTGATACAATATGCAGACGACTCTACCCTTATCTCCTGCTCTGATGACAACACTCACCTCCACTCTTCCTGTACATCCTCCTCCCTGATACAATATGCAGACGACTCTACCCTTATCTCCTGCTGTGATGACATCGCTCACCTCCACTCTTCCTGTACCTCCTCTTCCCTGAGACAATATGCAGATGACGCTGCCCTTATCTCCTGCTCTGATGACATCGCTCACCTCCACTCTTCCTGTACATCCTCCTCCCTTATACAATATGCAGATGATGCTACCCTTATCTCCTACTCTGATAACATCGCTCACCTCCACTCTTCTTGTACGTCCTCCTCCCTGACACAATATGCAGACGACTCTACCCTTATCTCCTGCTCTGATGACATCGCTCACCTCCACTCTTCCTGTACCTCCTCCTCCCTCATACAATATGCAGACGAGTTATCGCCTGCTCTGAGTACATCACTCACCTCCATTCTTCCTGTACCTCCTCCGCCCTGATACAATATGCAGACAACTCTACCCTTATCTCCTGCTCTGATGACATCGCTCACCTCCACTCTTCCTGTACCTCCTCCTCCCTCATACAATATGCAGACGAGTTATCGCCTGCTCTGAGTACATCACTCACCTCCACTCTTCTTGTACGTCCTCCTCCCTGACACAATATGCAGACGACTCTACCCTTATCTCCTGCTCTGATGACATCACTCACCTCCACTCTTCCTGTACGTCCTCCTCCCTGATACAATATGCAGACGGCTCTACCCTTATCTCCTGCTCTGATGACATCACTCACCTCCACTCTTCCTGTACGTCCTCCTCCCTCATACAATATGCAGACGACTCTACCCTTATCTCCTGCTCTGATTACATCGCTCACCTCCACTCTTCCTGTACATCCTCCTCCCTTATACAATATGCAGATGATGCTACCCTTATCTCCTGCTCTGATGACATCGCTCACCTCCACTCTTCATGTACCTCCTCATCCTCCCTGATACAATATGCAGACGACTCTACCCTTATCTCCTGCTCTGATGACATCACTCACCTCCACTCTTCCTGTACATCCTCCTCCCTGATACAATATGCAGACGACTCTACCCTTATCTCCTCCTGTGATGACATCGCTCACCTCCACTCTTCCTGTACCTCCTCTTCCCTGAGACAATATGCAGATGACGCTGCCCTTATCTCCTGCTCTGATGACATCGCTCACCTCCACTCTTCCTGTACATCCTCCTCCCTTATACAATATGCAGATGACGCTACCCTTATCTCCTGCTCTGATAACATCGCTCACCTCCACTCTTCTTGTACGTCCTCCTCCCTGATACAATATGCAGACGACTCTACCCTTATCTCCTGCTCTGATGACATCGCTCACCTCCACTCTTCCTGTACCTCCTCCTCCCTCATACAATATGCAGACGAGTTATCGCCTGCTCTGAGTACATCACTCACCTCCATTCTTCCTGTACCTCCTCCGCCCTGATACAATATGCAGACGACTCTACCCTTATCTCCTGCTCTGATGACATCATTCACCTCCACTCTTCCTGTACGTCCTCCTCCCTGATACAATATGCAGACGACTCTACCCTTATCTCCTGCTTTGATGACATCACTCACCTCCACTCTTCCTGTACCTACTCCTCCCTGATACAATATGCAGACGACTCTACCCTTATCTCCTGCTCTGATGACATCACTCACCTCCACTCTTCCTGTACATCCTCCTCCCTTATACAATATGCAGATGATGCTACCCTTATCTCCTGCTCTGATGACATCGCTCACCTCCACTCTTCATGTACCTCCTCATCCTCCCTGATACAATATGCAGACGACTCTACCCTTATCTCCTGCTGTGATGACATCACTCACCTCCACTCTTCCTGTACCTCTTCCTCCTCCCTGATACAATATGCAGACGACTCTACCCTTATCTCCTGCTCTGGTGACATCACTCACCTACACTCTTCCTATATATCCTCCTCCTCCCTGATACAATATGCAGACGACTCTACCCTTATCTCCTGCTGTGATGACATCGCTCACCTCCACTCTTCCTGTACCTCCTCTTCCCTGAGACAATATGCAGATGACGCTGCCCTTATCTCCTGCTCTGATGACATCGCTCACCTCCACTCTTCCTGTACATCCTCCTCCCTTATACAATATGCAGATGACGCTACCCTTATCTCCTGCTCTGATGACATCGCTCACCTCCACTCTTCCTGTACCTCCTCCTCCCTCATACAATATGCAGACGAGTTATCGCCTGCTCTGAGTACATCACTCACCTCCATTCTTCCTGTACCTCCTCCGCCCTGATACAATATGCAGACAACTCTACCCTTATCTCCTGCTCTGATGACATCACTCACCTCCACTCTTCCTGTACCTACTCCTCCCTGATACAATATGCAGACAACTCTACCCTTATCTCCTGCTCTGATGACATCTCTCACCTCCATTCAATCATGTAAAACACATTTTCCAACATCAAACAATGGCTGACTGATAACTAACTCATCATAAACTCCACACCCCAAAACAACAACCTCCTTTTCCTCTCTCTGCCACCATAAAACACCTTTTCTATCTCCTCACGAGACAATACTATTATCAAATTCTCATACTAAACTTCTGGGAATTATAATTGATAATCAATTAAAATATGACCTCCATATTCAACACTGTATTAAAAAAGACAAATAAAAAAATGGGCCTTCTCTAAAAAAATAAAAACTTCCTTGCATCCAATTTCAAACCCTCTCTGCCTGAAGCTTTCCTCCTACCTTGTCTTGTATATGCCTCTCCTATTTTCACATTTCTGCATTCTATCCAAAAATCCAAACTGGAAATAACTCATAACAACACTGCTTGATTTGTCAGCAATCTACTGTATAAATCCCATCACTGCCTTGATTTAAAACAGCTTCAATGGATGGAGTTTCCCCAGCTTCTTCTTCTTACCCAGTTGTAGCTTATTCACACCTTACTTAAAAAACCCTCCGCTTGTCCTGCTCTCTCCTCTCCCATATCCCTCTACACCCCCTCTCAAACTCTACACAGCTCTGAACAATTCCTTCTTAATAGCTGCAAGGCCAGCAAAAACCTTGGTAAACTTCTATATAAAAGCACAGTTTCCCACATCTGGAGCAGCCTACCACCAAATATTCGGAACATCAATGGCACAACCCATTTTAGAACTGAACTTAAAAACTACCTTCTTAATTGCAGCTCCTGCCCTTGTCGGGACCCTTCTTAATACCCCCTCTTCTCACCTCTCTACACCACATACTACTCTCTACCTATCTGCCTTACAAGACTTATACCCTCTGGAACTATAATACTTTTTCACATATTTTATTTCCAATCTAGTTTCTCATTGTTGTAAAATAATAAAATGTAGCACAAAACTAATTTCTGTATTTAATTCGTCATTTAATTTCTGTTACTGTAAGTAATGTGCGATGATATAATCCCTGCTACTCTTTGTCCTTTAAAATGGAGATTTTTGTTTGTCATGCTTATGACTGTATGTTATAACTTTGTAATATTCCTGTTTTTTTCTTTTGATTTTACGTTGATTGCTATGCTGTATCTATTGTTTGCATCTTGGAACTTTTCTCCCCGAGTCTCCACTGAAAATGGGCCTTGGGCTCAGCTGGACTAACCCAGTTAACAAATGACAAATAAAGTAAAGAAATAATCAATAAACTAATCACACATACTAAGCAAGTGAAAGAATAATTTGCTGAACAGTAAATATAATCAAGTAAGAAAGATTTAATCAGACATTTAAGATAATTCAGAAGCTGTCCTCTGTATCTTCTCTATGCAGCAGAGGAGCCAATCTATAACTGAACTGAGGAGGGAAGGTGACGGAAGCGGTTAGCTGAGGGAGTGTGCGAGTATGCAAATAAATAAATAAATGTGTATATATATATATATATATATATATATATATATATATATTTATTCACTTTATAATCTAGAAATACTAAAATATCAAATTTTAGTATCTCGAGACTATAATGCCGAAAGCCCAAAAAATTGACACCCACAGTAGCGAAATTCAAAATCGCGATCATTCACATACAGACACCACCACACAAACAAGAACACATACACCTATCTAATGACAATACAACAAACAAAACAACACACACAAACACAACATAACAAACAAACACACCTACCCTACCTATAAGCAGGAGGGCAAGCCTTCCTGGGCCCCCCACATGCCCGCTACTTATATATACTAACTCTGAAGTCACATTAAACACACAAACGCATAAAATCCACCTCTACACACACTCACACACATTAAAATCCCTACCCAATACCCTTACAAGAACACCACTTACCTGAATCCCCTGCTAAATCCACAAACCGTACCGCACATCATGAACGTGACAACACAACGGCAGATTTGACATTTCCCGCATTCAATATTATGCAGTTTCGTGTAACTGCACTTTTGACTTTATAGTCTCGAAATGCTAAAATTCAGTATTTTAGTATTTCAAGATTATAAAGTGAAACTAATATATATATATATATATATATATATATATATATATATATATATATATATATATATATATCTATGGGTTCACTAATAAATCTCGAATTACGGAATCTCGAGACTCTGAATCACGAAGACCAAAATCTCGAGATTCCATAATACTGAATTTAAAAAAAAAATAAATGTAACAAAAAAAAAAAAAAAAAAAACATTTACACAGGTGTATGCAGCGGGGCAAGTCCCCCTGCACCCCCCACACCCCCTGCACTTAAATATACCAACTCTGAGATTGCACTACAGTGGAATGAATGGCAAAATTTCCATTCCACTCTGCACGGCACTATTTTGCCATTCACTCCACTGTGGTGTGATCTCGGAGTTGGTATATTTAAGTTGCAGGGGGTGTAGGGCGTGCAGGGGGGCTTGTCCCCCTGCATATGCTTTCAAAAATGTTTTTTTTTTTGTTTTTGATATTATGGAATCTCGAGATTCTGGTCCTCATGATTCAGAGTCTCGAGATTCTGTAATTCGAGATTTAATAGTGAACCCATATATATATATATATATATATATATATATATATATATATATATATATATAGATTCACTTCATAACACTGAAAACTCAAAACACTCAAAACGCACTCTCTAAAGCCAAGAATACAGCATCCATGGGACCAGATGACATCCCGGGCTGTGTACTACATGAACTACAATATGAACTGGCACCTCACCTAAATGTCATGTTTAATCATAGCCTCACCTCAGGTTTCGTGCCCACTGAGTGGCACAGAGCTACAGTTATCCCAATCCACAAGGGGGGATCCACCTTGGATCCCGGAAACTACCGTCCCATCAGTCTGACAAGCCTTATCTGCAAGGCCATGGAGCGTATTATCATGGAACTTATAAACAAAGACATTGGCAACCTTCAAACACTGGACCCCACCCAGTTTGGGTTTGTGAAGGGCCGATCCTGTCTTCTGAACCTGATTGACTTCTTTGAATCAGTCTCCAGAGCCATGGACAAGGGTAAGGTGGTCCACACAGCCTATCTAGACCTTGCCAAGGCCTTTGACACCATCCCCCACTCTGGAATCATAGATAAACTTACTAAGTTGGGCATTAATCCCTATGTCACCCAATGGGTTGCTAAATGGCTTACTGATAGAACCCACACTGTAAAAGTAGCCGACTCCAACTCCAGCTCCAGACAAGTGACAAGTGGAGTACCTCAGGGTTCAATCCTGGGGCTGCTCTTGTTTGGCATCTACTTCTCTGAAGTACAGGTCAACACTAAGGGACTCTGGCTAACAAAGTTTGCAGATGACTGCAAACTGGGAGCCATTATTGAATCCCAAATGATGTGGATACTCTACAAAGGGCCTTACAGAAACAGATGCTTGGTGCCAGAGCCATGGGCAAGCTCAATGCCAAGAAATGTATTGTTATCCCTTTGGGAAAAACATGTATCCATGAATTACCATATAGGTGGCAGTACACTAAACACAGAAAGTGTGATAAGAGACTTAGGGACACAGGTGGACAGTGGTCTCACCTTCGATAACCACATCGCCACAACAGTCAGGAAATCCTTATATGTGGCACACCTCATCACAAAGGGCTTTTCATCCAGAAAAAAGGAGGTCATTGTCCCACTGTACTCATCCCTCATTAAACCCATTATAGAATACAATGCCCCATTTGGTATGTACCTCTCAAGACATCTGCAACAACTGGAAAGGCCTCAGAAATACCTCACTAAAAGAATCACAGGCTTAAAGCAGATGCCCTACGCTGACCGCCTTAAAAAGCTCCAGCTATACTCTGTCGCATATCGTCTACTCAGAGGTGATCTCTGCTTAACATACAAGGCCATGTCAAACCCAGAGCTGTTGGACATGCTACACTTAAAGAAATCCCAATCCCTCAGAGCTACACGCTCCAGGGATCTAAACCTTGTCATCACAATAAATAAAACATGCTGGAGGGATAGGTTCCTGACCCAGAGACTCCCCAGACTCTGGAAGAGATTTCCCATACATGTCAAGCAGAGTGCCTCTTTGGACCTCTTCAAGAGGAACCTTGACGATTGGATGGGAGAAAGGAAATTCACCCCAGGGATCACGTCAGTCGCCCTGCTAGACAGGGGTCCAGGAAAGTAAATAATGTGAGAAGAAATAGCCAGGGAATTGTTATGGCTAGGCTTGTATAGGCCCTAGGGCTGATAGCCTAGTACCAACCTATGAACCTATGAACCTATGAGAAAACTTCATAATATAGAAGACCAAAACACTGAAACTTCAAAACACTGAAAACTCAAAACACTGAAACTCAAAACACTGAAAACACATATCATACATATACTGAGTTTAAACAACATAAATCATAGCACTTTCCACCAAGTGAAAGTGAAGTGTAATCTTGAAGTTGATATATATATAAATAGCAGGGGATGTGGGGGGCGCAGCCCCACACATGGGGGGGGGGTGTGGGGGGGCTTGCCCTCCTGCTTACACTTGGTGGAAAGTGCTATGATTTATGTTGTTTAAACTAAGTATATGTATGAAATGTGTTTTCAGTGTTTTGACTTTCAGTGTTTTGAGCTTTCAGTGTTATGAAGTGAATCCATAAAAAATGTTAAGTTTTATCTCCCAAGCCCCTGCTTACACTTAACAAGGGTACCAGAACCTGTCACAGATTTTAAAAAGGCCCTTGTGGTCGTTAGCCTAGTACACACCCAAGAGCCTATGAACCTAAGTAATAAATGCAGTTTATTTTCTATTTTCCTTATTTTGTAAGTATAAATGCAGAATTAATTCATACGGAAAGACAATAAAAGAAATAAAGTGCTTTCAGTACACAACTGGTATACAATATGCATCAGCCAAACACTTTAAATGTATTACCATTTCTTGTGCTGCACTAGCATGTCCCACTACAAATTGCAGACAGCAAATATAAAAATCACTAGCACTTGATAGCAATGTACTGACTGTTCCAATGTTTCTAGTACTATTTGTCAGATGTTTTTTAAATAAAGATTTAATAAAAATAAGAAATCACTGTCAATACAGATTGAAATGACATATTACATTACAGGCCTGATTCCAAAAGTGTTGCTTTCAGTTTAAATCAACCCTGATTCCGAAAGACTTGTTATCAGTGTAAGTGACTTCATTTGGTGTAAAGCCTATCTATAAATACTCTTATGGCCAGAACCAGATTTCAAACGACATGTCCTCAATATAAGTATTTACACTGAGTGCAAGTCTTTTGGAATTGGGCCTTATAAATCCATTTACTGCCTGCTTTTTTTGCATGTCCCACCAAGTCTTTTCCTTATTTTACTTTTCTATTGCTTTATCTGTATTTTCTTTCTCTCCTATTTCTGTTCACTCTTCTACAGGTCCAGAATTCCTAGGTGCGGCCCGACCACATTTGTCCTAAGTCTGGGAGGTTCACCTTATGCCAATTCAGGGATGTACTGACAGGGTTGGAGTAGTGGCAACATTCCTGGAGGCACTCAGGCATGTGGCAGCCAGGCAAGCCTCACTGACTGTGGCTTCAGGACTTGGTTCAGAATGTGGTTGGAGTAGTGGCACCATTCCTGTAGGCCCTCTGGCATGTGGCAGCCTGGCAAGCCTCACTGACTGTGGCTACAGGACTTGGTTCAAGATGTGCTGGAGTAGTGGCACCATTCCTGTACAGCCTGACAAGCCTCACTGACTGTGGCTTCAGGACTTGGTTCAGAATGTGGTGGGGTAGTGGCACCATTCCTGGAAAGCCTCACTGGCTGTGGCTTCAGGACTTGGTTCAGAACATGGTGGGGTAGTGGCACCATTCCTGTAGGCACCCTGGCATGTGACAGCCTGGCAAGGCTCACTGACGGTGGCTTCAGGACTTAGTTCAGGATATGGTAGAGCAGGTTGTGGGAAGACAGATTCAGTCAGTTCAGAATACTCTTCAGCGGGTTCAATAACCACTGCCCCAGTTGGGGCTGACCACCACACCACCACAGGCTTCCACCCATCAACATTGAGATCCCCCATTGCAACACCATCAGGCAGTGGAAAGGCCTGAGATCTTGTGGACCAGGTGTCTTCCTGATCCTAACTTCTTTTCACTTCCATCCTTCCCTAATCCTATATCTTCTAACTTATTTCCTGCACAAACTACCCTCTTACATAAAACAATGTAAAATGGGGGGTTTATCCCCCACCAAAAATATAGTAACCCATCCTCTCCCAGCTCACCATCACATGCTTCTTGCTGTGCTTCTTCTGTGTTCCCCTCTTTGTTATGCCTCCCCCTTTTCCAGTCTTTCCTATCTTCCCCTTTCCCCACTTTTAAAGAGACCAACGGGGTGCCCACATAAGGATACCCCCTGTATAAAGCAAATAAGACCCCTTTAGATTTTTAAAGGTTAATAAAAATAGCTGAGCTGTATGCTGCTTGCCTTAAATACTTCAAATGTGGTTTCACATAGCTGCCTTCATTCATAATACTCGACAATTTCCTTAATTATATGAGCAGTTAAGTTTTCACATAATTCTTAACTGCATGTGAAGCACTAACTTCAGCAACTTTAAAAAAAGCTTTCGCATTTACTTATTCAGGGCAGGTGATCCACTGTGGTGACCCCTGTCCAGGAAAAAGACACAAGAAGAAGAAAGAAAGAACCTGCAATAACTGAATCTGCATATAGGCATAGCAACGCTCTTTGCGAGTAACTGCTACTAAAGTGTGAACATTAGGATTTTAATGACACCTCGAGCGTTTAGCTTCAAACTTTATGTCATACAGTAATTCAAATGGCTGTCAGCAAGTGACCAATAATTCATCTGCCCAAAATTAATTAACATTAGACAAGAACACAATCATATTTAATACTAGCCATATACGCAGGACATAGCACTCAAGAACAAGCCCCAAAATAAAGTAATTTCCTCTAACAAATGGAAAGAGGGTGTAAAGCCTAATAAAGCAAATACAAGACAGCAAATAGGACAGATGAAATGACACATAATGAAAAAATGATACCTAAACATACCTCTCAACCTCTTAGAGGAAGAAATCTGGACAAAGCCATAAGTAAAAGTAGAACAAAGGCCGAAAATAGAGACAATTTTTAAATATTGCTCTTACAAACTTAGGAAGTTCATGAAATAACAGGTTTTGAATTAGAATGAATTTTCTGAATGACTTGAAGTTTGAAACTCAAATGTCTGCCATTATTTTCTAACTTTAATCATTAATAATTTACCATTAATCTGCCAGAAAATCACAATTTTATAAAAAAAGGACCAAAAATATGAGGCCATAATCTGGACAATCTGTGAAAATCTGTACAGTTGAGAGGTATGAGCCCAAAACCATCTTCATTACCAGGATACAGTCAATAGTATAAAGTGCCCTCATGGCTTCCTAAAAGATGGTCCCATCCAGATATCCCAGCTCAGATCCTGCTTGAATTTATTGGGTAAGAGAATGAATGGACTGTGTTCATTTACAGGGAGGCCTGATGGTCAGCAGAAAAATGGCAAACGGGCAAAAATCACATAGAAAAAAAGTCTTGTGTGCATTACTGTATGAAGGTTTACCGGGAGTTAGTGTTGTATTATGTTTATAGGTTCTTACTAAGGTTATGGTTGAAGGAGGCCATCAAAAAGCTCATCCCCATCACCCAGGAATGGTTGCAGACTAACACTGTCTCCCATTATGTAGACCTGCTCAACATATTCCTAGTAAAAATCTGCAATCGCTCATCCAGTCATGGCTTTAAAGGTTGCTAGTGAGCTACTCTGCTTGATGATAGGTAAGGGCAGGCTATTCCAGAAATGAATACACTGGTTTAAGTATCTGTCATACCATCTGGTGTTTTTTTAACCACCTTTATTAAATTATCACTTGACACACAGGCGCACATATATTAACAGAAAACAAACTGCTTAGCATTTTTTTTATTTATAGACATTATACATTACATGTTTTCTTTCTTTACATCAACTCTTGTTCAGCCCAACTTTACATAAATTGTTGAATTTCTGCCGTCTCTTAAACCTCACTCCTCCTGAACGTTATTCTGCATGTATTGTTCCAACAAATTCCATTTATTGCTATGCAATTTGCTCCCTCCCTCTTGTAAAGATCCCACTACCAGTTCTTTCTCTTTTCCAATAACCAGCACCTCAAATACAGATGGTTTAGATTTTGATTTCCATTTTCCACTAATTGTTTTCTTTTTTCTTTTTTTTTGTCAGCCAACAGAATTAACCTTAAGGCCTTGGTGTGCCTATCCAATTCAGCTCCTGTGTCCCAACTTAAAAGAATAATTTCCTTAGTTACACTGCCATATGGTATTGCTGATGTGATAGTGCAGGTTTAGGTCTCTAGAATGGGTGGTTGCTTTGTTTTTTTTCCAATAGTAATTTTATTATCTTGTGCATCAATAAACAGAGTAAGTAATACACGCCTATGAAAAAACGCAATCATGGTAGCGCATATAATCCAGCTAAAAACTACTGAACACAGCTACTCTAAATCAAGCAACTATTTACAATATCTACAAAAGTGCTACAAATGCTAAAATGAGAAGGATATGAGAGTACAAACATATGAATATGATCTTTGTTATTATAGTTAAATGAACCAATATAACACTACTGTCATACGTCCAAGATATGTTCAAAGAGCAACTTCCAGCATTTCTGATAGTAGACACATTTCTTTGCATTCCTTATAATACGTTTTTGGGAGGAAATATATGTTGTTGCCATATTTCTAAAACCACTCCATGAAGGTTTGGTATGATCCAACCAATTTTTGGTTATGTACAGTTTGATTAGAGAACCCAGAGTAATTAGGATGTGTAATTTGAATCTGGAGAGTTTTGATTCAGTAATATGAAGAATGGCTAGTTTCCAAGACAGGGATGATTTATAATATCCCATATTTTCTAATCGTATCTTAAGAGAGCACCACAGATTTTATGAATATTTGCAAAACTATAGCACACGTACGAGATCTGCTTGAGGGAATGAACAGCAAGTGCATGATGATGAGGATTTTGGATCAAATTTGTTCAAAATTGTGGAGATATAATAGGTGTTATTATTAATCATTAGTTGTGTATATACCAACATATTAAATGGAGATAGCTTGACTGTGAGGTTTATTGCTTTAAGTTTCTGCTCCTCTGTGAGTGTGCTTCCCCATCATCCCAATATTTGGAGTAAAGTACTGAATTTTCATATTTAATAGCATTGATAGTTTTAGAAGTGTTGGAGAGTGCTTTCTTTCTGCTATATAAACTTGCCATAATGTCTAATAGTCTATTCACTTCAAAATTCTTCATAGTTGTGCTTTTGGTCATTGATGTAATGATCTCCCTAATTTGACGTAGGATGATGGTCTATTTTTTATTTACCTTTAGGGCTTCAAGAAGCTTTTGCAATGATTCCTCTTTATGTTTATAAATATCCCAAACACTATCCTGAATTAGTGGATAATCCATTCGATTTATCATTTTATTATTCATTTTGATGTTTGGGTTTAAATGGATAGGTTGAAGGGGAAATAAAACGCCATCCAGTTTTGAGGTTTTTATCAAACCTTGAAAAATGCTAATATTTTTCTTTAAAGTAGTGTTCCATTTCAAATTCTTTATATTATCTGGAGATATGAAAGGGATGGAGTTGGGATTTATATTAACCTTAAGCACATGTTGATGCCAAATCCTAACCCATGTTGGAGACCATGACTCTTTGTCAACAGAAACATTTGAAATTAGGGTCAGCCTGAAGGCAGAAATGATTTTATAATACAGCTGGAAGTCGGGTAGACTTAATCCACCTTTCTCTTTAGGGTAGGTTAATTTTAAATCATTTATCCTAATGGATTTGGGATACCAGATAAACTTAACAAGTTCCTTGCACATTCTGTGAAAAAAGTAATTTGGGATTACTGAATTTTATGCATTAAAATGATATAATAATCTTGGTAGAACTTTCATTCTAATTATTGCTGCTTTAGACATCATGGACAATTTCAGTTGTTTCCATTTATTCAGGTCTGATTAGACCATATTTTTTCCACATTATTCTGAAATATGGATAAGTGATTATGTTCGTAAGACATCCTTAAATATTTAATACAGTATACTGTTTTAAAAGGGGAGCCCAAAAAGTAGCCTTCCCTGTGGTTAAGAGGGTTGATGGGAAATATCTGAGATTTCTTGTGATTAACCTGATAATTTGAGACTTTTGAGTATTCATCTATTGATTCCACAATTTTCCCTAAATCTCTATTAGGGAATTAAAAATAGATGTTCAAGAGAATGGGTATTTGCTTTACTAACCGTTCTGTTTAGGTGACAGAGTTCAAAGAGTGCTGAATCCTTTATAGCATGGAAAACTAAGTCGAGATCATCCTTCAGACGTCTGTAAGACACAACTTAGGGACAAAGATTTTAATCAATCAGAGCAGCTGGACTACTGAGATCAGAGATCTTTTTGGTGAGGAAACGCTGATCTCTCATAGGATCATAGGTAGGTACTAGGCTAGCTGTTCTTGTGGACCAGTTTAAGCCTAGTCATTTTCCCTTAGAAGCAAACCCGGAAATTCTTGTATGTGAGGTAAACAATTTAACAAATATGGCAACCGCCAACCCTTATGCTAAACTCCAACCCCGAAAAGAATCCTATTTTAGGTGCTTGGCGAGGTAAATGCCGAAAGATGCATTATATTCAATAATGGGCCTAATAAGAACTGAATAAAGATGGACTAGAACAATTTTTTATTTTACCTGTGTTATGAACTCCGACAAGACGTTGCATTTTGAGAACTGTTTTCTTTTCTGTGTAACAGGAATACCCTTAAAAATAACAGTTGAGGGAACTAGGCAAAGGTTGATAGAAACAGGTGAGAAAATCAGTAGATAGGGCAGGATCAAGACGGTCTGTAGGGATCACCAACATAGTTATCAGTTTTTAAAGATATAAGGAAGGGAAACAGATGCAAAGAAGGCAATACAAGATGAGGCTGATGGAGTGGTGTCAGCAACAATAATATCCCTATTGTTAGGACAACAGGTCCTCTATGGCATACACAAGCTTATTCTCCTACCAGATCCTGCTGGTATCAAGGAGTGCATAGATGGCCAGGGCATAGCTCTCCTCACCTCCCATTTCACCACCTTCTTTATGGCCTGCAGCTGTCCTTGCCCTACACTGTTTGAAGTGCAAACACAGCAGCCTCTCCCCAAACCATGACAGACATGCTTTGGGACTTACCATAACTGGAGCAGCACATGCTTTATGTGGAGCATAGGAAATAAACATGATTTTCTTGTGGCATACACAGACAAAATTAAAAGAAGCAGAGGATAGCAAGGTAATGGGCTGTGAATAAAATCTTAAAACTGATGTCAGATAAATAAGTGATGTTTGATTAACTCTGAAAGAGGCCACTGTCATCATACTGCAAACCAGAGCTAGATTACCATCCATGCAATAAATGCACCAGCCTGGGACATGAAGATTACCCTCCATGCAACAAATGCACCAGCTTGGGACATGAAGATTACCCTCCACACAACAAATGCACCAGCATAGGATATGAAGATTACCATTTATGCAACAAATGCAGCAGCATGGGACATGACAATTACCATCCATGCAACAAATACACCAGCCTGGGACATGAAGATTACCATGCATGCAACAAATGCATCAGCATGGGACATGACGATTACCATGCGAGCAACAAATGCACCAGCCTGGGACATGAAGATTACCCTGTATGCAACAAATGCAGCAGCCTGGGACATGAAGATTACCATTCATGCAACAAATGCAGTAGCATGGGACATGACGATTACCATCCACGCAACAAATGCACCAGCCTGGGACATAAAGATTACCCTTTATGAAACAAATGTAGCAGCCTTGGATATGAAGTTTACTGTTCATGCAACAAATGCAGCAACCTGGGACATGAAGATTACCATCCATGCAACAAGTGCACCAGCCTGGGACATAAAGATTACCATTTATGCAATAAATGCAGCAGCTTGGGACATGAAGATTACTTTCCACATAACAAATATACTAGCCTGGGACATGAAGATTACCCTCCACACAACACATGTACTAGCCTGGGACAAAAAGATTACCCTCCACGTAACAAATGCACCAGCCTGGGACATGAAGATTACTGTCCACACAACAAATGCACCAGCCTGGGACATGAAGATTACTGTCCATACAACAAATGCACCAGCACAGGACATGAAGATTACCGTTCATGCAATAAATGCAGCAGCGTGGGACATGAAGATTACTGTCCACATAACAAATACACTAGCCTGGGACATGAAGATTACCCTCCACACAACACATGCATCAGTCTGGGACAAGAGGATTACCCTCCATGCAACAAATACACCAGCATGGGACAAGAAGATTTGCCTTTATGCAATAAATGCATGACAATTACCATTCATGCAACAAATGCAGCAGCGTGGGACATGAAGATTACTGTCCCCACAACAAATGCAGCAGTGTGGGACATGAAGATTACCCTCCACACAACAAATGCACCAGCCTGGGACATGAAGATTACCCTCCACACAACACATGCACCAGCCTGGGACAAGAAGATTACCCTCCATGCAACAAATGCACCAGCCTGGGACCTGAAAATGATGAGTTTTTTTTTTTTGTCTGGAAGAGCTGTTTTTAAAATGCAGTATGGTGCGTGCATGAACAATTACTCTTTTACCTCTTACAAGGACACAGAATATGCTTTTTGATAACATCAAGTTTGTTTGTCTTGCCTCATGTCAGAATATTAGACTTAGCTACTCCAGTGTCTCAGCCTACTAACCCCCAGACACACTGCTGCCTACTGCACCTCAGACCTTGTCCACCAATGAATGAAGAGCCCTAAGTGCTAAGGTCCATGCAGGGGTTACTGGGTTTCTCTGAGACTGAGTCAAGCGTGGGAAGACAATATGGTGGGATAAAGGTAGCCATGTTGGTTTGGTGTGGTAAGCTTGCAAAAGAGAGAGCTAATAATGTGACACACTTTAATTATTCAAGCCTCTGAAGTTTGTGGTGGTGTGTGTTTACTGACAGCAGGATGAGACTAAGAGGAAATGAGTCAATGTTGCTGGCAGCAATGAGTCTGTATATTATCCTGAAACAGTCAAGTTTAGTGGTCTTTTAAAGAAAGGCACACTTAGAAATTAAAACACCCCTATAAACCATCTTTGTAGTGTTAAAAATAGCTTCTGCCTTCCTGAACTGATGATGTGGTTGCTGTTTGACTCTGATACATTGTGAAATAAATGTGTGAGGTTATTTTGTCACAGTTTTAACATACAGTTATTTTACCTTCATACATACTGCTTAAAGCTGTGCTGTATTAAACATCTGAGTAGACAGTTTTTTTAAAGATTTCATGTAAACAAATATCCTGAAATCATAGAGAAGTAAATAACTGTATACTTCTGAATAACTTACTAAGATATAAAAGTGTTTTGCTTTCTGATACAAAATTGCTGCCATAATAAATGATACTTTCACAACATTGTGCTTCTTACTCAAAAAGTAACTGGTGGCTGTGTCAGCAAACAAGTTAAACCACAGCACAGTTTACAGGTCATAAAAATGCAACATCCCCGGCCTCAAAGAGTTAATGTATTAAAAAGTGAGGCATTTATAGTGTTCTGAAGTGGTTTCTGCCTATTTTGGACTTTATTTTTCGATGTACCTCACAGTATGTCTAGGAGTGCTTACTAACATAATTGTAGCATTACTGTAACAGCTATTTTTTTATTACCTGAATTAGCAAGAATTGTAACCACACATTAACGTATCACAAAAGATTTCATTCTGACAAAGATGATTTCTTTAAGCAATGCTAACATCTTCACCAGCATATTTGTGTTTTAAAAGTTAAGACTATATATCTGTACAGCTACGACTATAAAACATACTTATTTTTCAAACATTCAACAACATTAAAGTTATTACAATGAAGTAAGTACAACCAAAGCCTGACTACCACTCTGTTATTTGTCAGTGTTGTAACTACCTATTTTCACAACTTACAGTCATGTATGTTCTTCTTCTAGCATTATATTTTTAATCGTATATAAATCTGTAACATCACACATATGGAAAGTCACTGGAAAAACATACCATTTTTGTGGATAATTTTCATATTGCCAGATCAGAAACATTATAGGTAGGCATATTTTCATTTAGTTTTCCTGGGGAACTTGGCTCACAGAAGAGTAAAACAGGCAGGCAGACACAGCACAATGCAGACGGGTACAATGCATACATGGCAAAAGGCTCTAGATGTGTTATTTTGTAAGACAGCCTCGAGTATGCAGGTGTAAGAAAACAGGTGAGGTCAAAGAAAAACAGAACTGCTACTTCTGGCTCAGTATCTAAACATGGATACAGGGGATTCATTAAAAGTACAGTTAACTAGAATTAATCACTTTTTTGTTAACTTTTCATTTGCTTACATATGGAGAGACATGTCTATAAGTGGTTAAATCCTGCAGAGTTGAGCAAACAGGAATGCTCAATGAAGCAATGTAAATATTATGTTTCTATAAAGAATGAATACCGTAAGTTGTATGTTAAGATAAGAACTGGATTCAGAGAGATTCCTGCCAGCAATGCTAACTGGAGAATTTAGCTAGATCAAACAGGTTGAAGGCATGGGCGTCTAGCTGAGAGACAAGGTAAAGCAGCACGGAGGAACACCTCGTTAGTGGCTAATTACCATGTCTGTGAATCAAACACTACGCTATTGTTTCTGACAACACTGGGGCTCTCTATGCATCCCAGTACAAGTGGCACACCCAACAAGTGCAGACAGACACACACGTGCACACACATATATGCAAATACATACAAGGCTACCTTATACTTACCTCCCACAGGGCAACCACCCAGATATGCGTGTGCGCGCGCGCGCGCACACACACACACACACACACACACACACACACACACACACACACACACACACACACACTACTCATGCTTTAAGCCATAAACTTATCCATAGGGTTGAATGGGTGAAACCCATATTTTCAACATAATTCTGAAGAAGTCATTTGTTACAGTCTGATGAAAGTGCTAAATTAAACTTGTTTTACATTCTAACTATATATGGTCTACAGTTCGTGAATTGGCTTTGTCCTTTGGAGACTGGTTTCACTATTTTGGTCTGTGTTGGTTCTTGGTTTTATTCACATCATGGTAGGCCCGGGTGGAAAAGTCACAACTGAAAATTCACCAGAGTTCCGACACTTGTCACTTTACCAACATTTATTAGATCTGTTCAGGATTTTCAGCAGCACTAGCTTCTGTGGAGTCTCATGAAATATGGCATTACCTTTGTGCAGTTCCATGAAGCTGAAGGTTTTCACCACGCACGTTTGAACTTCCCTTTACAGCAGAACTATGTAGTGATAGTAACATAGCTTTTGAGGCTGTTTTCTATCGATTTCATGTTCAAAATATGAAGGTCACTGACCTGCTAACCCTGAGACAAACATCTTTTAACCTCACTGAAACATGGCTAACAGCCAACTCATACTAAACCCTAAAAAGACAAAACTACTTCTCTTACTCCCAAAATCCCTTTACCACCTTAGACCCTCATTCACCATCTCTTCCCTCAACTACACTACAATCATAGCTGAATCCCACACTAAACTGCTTGGAGTAAGAGTGGACAATCAACTAAAATTTGACCTTCATGTACTTAACTGCATCAAGAAAACCACCAAAAGTTTGGTTTACTGTATATTAACAAAAGGGTCCTCACACTCAACTCCAGGATCTCACTAGCCCAAGCTTACCTTCTCCCCAACCTCTTTTACAGCTCGCAAATTTTAACCAACTTACAGTCTTCACCACTTTCCAAACTTGAAACCACATACAACAAAGTTGCTAGATTTGCAGCCAATCTGCCCTCCAGATCACACCATTATGCTCTCCAGACACTCAGCTGGCTAGAGTTTCCCAACCAACTCTTATTTACCCAACTTCTCACATCCATACTATTTTGAATAAGCCCTCCTCTTGCCCTAGCATTTCCTCACTTGTCTCCCTCTATAAGACCCCTTGATCCCTAAGAAACTCTGACCAATGTCTCTTACAAATTCACAACCCTAAAAAATGTTTTGGACAGAATCTCTACAGCTACTTTGCTGCTCTTGCATGGTACAAGCACCCCATGACCCTTAGAAACATTTCCCACATCCACAAATCCAAGAAAACTCTCAAAAAGTACCTTAACAGCACATGGATTTGCCTCTGTAATCATCCCACATGAACCCACCCCTTTCTCTATCACTGTCTTCTCTTTTTCTCCAGTCCCTACTACCATAACTCACTTAACTGCTCTGTATTGTACACTTACCCACTGAAGATAACACAATGTGCTATGTAAATTCATTCAAATGTTTTATTGTACATTTCTTTGCTATGTTTTTTCTTCAGTGTTATAACGCCTCTTACTATATTGTACGGTGGAGCTTTATATACATTTGCTTAACTGTTTTAATGTATATTTTTCACTGTATTCATCTTCAATTTTGTAAATTTTTCTTGATTACTTGTACTCTGGAGCTTTTCTCCACAGGCCGCCACTGAAGAAGGGATTTTGCTCAGATGGACTACCCGGTTAACAAATGTCAAATAAATAAATAAATATTGCCAACACATGCTAATACCTCAAGGAATTTTATGGTAAAGATACAGGCTTGTACACATCAAGTGTTCACACACTGTCCGTATCCATTACAGATACAGATGCCAAACCAGGGGTAATGTCGCAATAGGTTATGTGCGAAAATCGTTTAGAGAGGAGCTTTGCTTCACATATAAGGGAAGCCTATTCCAGAAAAGGGGTAATCTTTGAGACAAATAACTATCCCTCCAACATGTCCTGTTTATGTTGCACAAGAGGTTTAGGTCCTTAGATCAGGTAATTTTGATGGTAATTGTTTTGCAGATGTGCAACAGATCCATCAGTACAGGATCAGTGGATTCTTTGTGGGCTAGGCACACAGCATGTTCCTTCTTATTCAGTATACAGTAGTTGTTTACTCAGTATACAGGAGTCATTTACTCAGTATATGGTAGTCATTTACTCAGTATACGGTAGTCATAGGTTCATAGGTAGGTACTAGGCTATCGGCCCAAGGGCATAAGAAAGCCTAGCCAACAAGGTTCCCTGGCTTACACCACCCAAGAAAGTTAATTTACTGTGCCCCTGTCGAGCATAGCCACAGAAGTGATTCCCGAGGTGTATTTCCCATTTCCCATCCACTCATCAAGATTTTTCATGAAGAGTGTTAATGAGGAACTTTAATGACATAGATGGGTAGCTTGTTCCAGAGTATAGGAAGTCTCTGGGACAGGAATCTATCCCTCCAGCATGTCCTGTTTATTGTGGTGACAAGGTTTAGGTCCCCAGAGCATGTAGCTCAGAGGGATTGGGATTTCTTTAGGTGTAGCATGTCCAACAGCTCTGGGTTTAACTTAGCTTTATATGTTAGGCAGAGATATCCATGGAGTAGGCAATATCCTACCGAGTAAAGCTGGAGTATTTTGAGACGGTCAGTGTAGGGCATCTGTTTGAGGACAGTAATCCTCTTTGTGAGGTACTTCTGTGGCCTTTCCAGCTGCTGCAGATGTCTTGTGAGGTACATTCCGAAAGGGGCATTGTACTCTATATTGGGTCTAATGAGTGCTGAGTAGAGGGGAACAATGACCTCTTTTTTCCTGGATAAGAACCCTTTTGTGATGAGGTGTGCCACATAAAAGGATTTCCTGACTACTGTGGCAATGTGATTATCAAAGGAGAGACTACTATCCACCTGGGTCCCAAAGTCTCTTATCACACATTTGGCATTAAGTAGACTGCCGTTTATGTGGTAGTTCATGGGTACAGAGTTTTTACCAAAGGCGATGACAATGCACTTTTTGGCATTGAACTTGAGGCCATGCCTCTGACACCAGGCATCTGTCTTAGTGAGGCCCTTCTGTAGGATATCCACATCATTTGGGGAGTCATCTATGGCTCCTAGTTTGCAGTCATCTCCGAACTTCATTAGCCAGAGGCCTTCTGTGTTAGCCTGTACTTCAGAGAAGTAGATACCAAACAGGAGAGGTCCCAGGACTGAACCCTGTGGTACCCCACTTGTCACTGTTTTGAAGTCTGATTTGGAGTCTGCAACTTTTACAGTGTAGGTTCTGTCAGTGAGCCAGTTGGCAACCCATCTTGTGATGTAGGGATTTACACCTAGATAAGTGAGGTTAGCTATAATTCCAGAATGGGGGATGGTGTCAAAAGCTTTGGCGAGGTCAAGATAGGCTGTGTGAACCACCTTATCCTTGTCTACGGCTTTGGTGACTGCCTCAAAGAAGTCGATCAGGTTCAGAAGGCATGATCTGCCTTTCACAAACCTGAACTGGGTGGGGTCCAGAATTTGGAGGTTACCAGTGTCTTTGTTTGAGTTCCATGATGATACTTCCATGGCCTTGCAGACCAGGATCCTCAGGCTAATAGGGTGATAGCTCCCAGGATCAGTGGTGGCTCCCCCTTTGTGGAGTGGGATAACTATTGCTGTGCGCCATTCAGTGGGCACAAAGCCTGATGTGAGACTATGATTGAACATGGTGCTTAGGTGGGGAGTCAGTTCGTTCTGAAGTTTGTGTAAAATGTAGCCTGGGATTTTGTCCAGTCCCATGGATGCTGTGTTTTTGGTTTTACAGAGTACAGATTTTACCTGCATAGATATGATTACAGTTACTCTGCATTCTTCCTGTATAGATATGGGCCCTTTAGGGGGTGAGAGGGGGTAAAGTTAGCACTGAACCTATCTGCTAGGATGTTGGCAATATCAGTTGGTTCTGTAATTTTAGTGCCATTGTGCTGTAACTCAGAGCAGATCTGGGTGTTGCCATTGAGATTCTTGACATAGCTATAGAATGCTTTGTGGTTGCCCTTAGAATCAGTGGCGATTTTATTTTCATAGCTAGCTTTGGAGGATCTTATAAGGGATCTCAGCTTTTTATTGAGGCTGACCAGGGAGCTCCTCCACTCATGGGATTTTACTCTCTTTTGCAACAGTTTCTTCCTTCTGTTGTAGAGTTTGTTTATGGCATGGGACCACCAGATTGGCTTCCTTTTTTTTGGAGGATAGTGTCTTGGTTCTGTTTGGGATAGCACGATCCATGCACTCGTGTAGCTGCTTATAGAGTGCATTTGTGTAGGATTCAGCAGTTGTAACTGTATTGTCCATCTGCATGGGTGTCATGAAGTTCACTACTTCTGTCTTAAGAAGCATGAAGTTGGCTTTGGAGAAATTTCTTACTGTGGTTTCCTTAATGGAAGGTGGGGGTGGGATGTGGATATCAAGGGTGATTAGCTTATGGTCGAATTGGACCAACGAGGAGTTGATTTCAGGTGTGAAACACCGGTCACTCATGTTGGTAATGACTAGGTCTAGGATATTGTTGCCCCTGGTGGGGGTGTGGATAAATTGATCCAGGGCATTGGAATTTATGAATTCCAGAAAGCATTGTGCTAAGGAGTTAGTACATGAGTAGTTTTCCCAGTTAATGGTGGGGTAGTTGAAATTGCTCATTATTAGGGTGTTTGGTTGAACCCTAATATTTTACAGTATATCAAGAAAAGAGGAGTGGGAATCCTAGGTCATGGTGAGGGATCTGTAGCAAGCTACAATTTGGATTGGAGTTTTGCTCAGAGTTTGTTGCAGTTGGATAACCTTGGATGCATTATGCTGCATAACTAGCCTGGAGGTGTGGATATCCTTAATGAATATGGGCACACCTCCGCGTTTGGTGTTCTGGTCCAGGTTAGATGGTGGAAAAGTGTGGTATGAGTTATAGCCTGGTAATGCAGGGGTGCTCTCTGGAGCCTTGAACCAGGTGTCAGTCACTGCACAAATATCGATGTTCTCCATTTTAAGGAGTGCCTCGAGTGAGTGCATTTTGAGATTTAGACTTCTAGCATTGAGTAGCATTACCCTCAGTTTTTGCTTGCCTGTTCCTGTTGTTGTTGTGTCCTTTGGCTTTTCCCGGTTAGGGGACGCCACAGCGGAACTCCGGTCCGCTAATGATTGGCAGTAGATTTTTACATGCCGAGTTGCCAGCTCTGATGCACAAACTTCAATGAAGGTATGCCCATTCACGCATGTCTCCACACAGAAGACGCTCTAGCTGAGAATCGAACAGGACAGCATCTTACTGTGAGGCGACAACGCTACCGCAGCACCACCACCGCAGTCTTGCCTGTTTCCTGTTACAGTGGTGAATTTATTTGAACCTTGCCTAAAAAAGGCACTATAGGGGAGGAAAGACCCTTAGCCAGTATCCGGAATCCCAGGGGTAACAGTCTCAGGCCATCTCTGGCAATACAACGTGGTCTGTCAACCATGTCGTCCCAGGCAGACAGACACTGGATCTCCTTAGAATGACACCAGAAGCTTAGCCAATTGTTGAAGTCAATCATTTTGTCCTTGTACTGCGGTATCATTTTGGGTGATGGCAGGATGCTACTCAGAGCTTGGGTCATACCTGCCTGGGCTACAAGATCAGAAAGGTCTTCCATGTCTCTTTTCATGTAGTCCAGGGAGGTATGTCTCAGGTCGTTCATACCAACATGGACAATGACAAAGTCATTTTGTACTTGTTGTGGAGTGACCTGAATGCGTGGGTTATGTGGCAGATCCTGGCACCCGACAGGCAGCTGACAGTAATCTTCAGTACATGGTAGTCGTTTACTCAGTATATAGTAGACGTTTACTGTATACAGTAGTCATTTACTCAGTATATGATAGTCACTTACTCCGTAAACAGTAGTTGTTTACTCAGTATACAGTAGTTGTTATTAAGCAATATACAGTAGTCATAATTAAGAAGTTTACAGTAGTCATTATTAGGCAGTATACAGTAGTCATAAGTAGTATGCTGTAGTCATTAAGCAGTATGTAGTAGTCATTATTAAACAGTACTCAGTAGTCATAAACAGTATACAGTAATTATTATTCAGTTTACAGTAGTCATTAAGCAGTATACAGTAGTGATAATTAAACAGTATACAGTAGTCAATGTTATGCAGTTTACAGTAGTCATTATTAAGCAGTATGCAGCAGTCATTAAGCAGTATGCAGAAGTCATAATTAAGCAGTATACAATAGTCATAATTAAGCAGTATACAATAGTCATTATTATTATGCAGTATACAGTAGTCATTAAGCAGTATACAGTAGTCATTATTAAACAGTATGCAGTAGCCGTTCAGTGGCAGATCCAGGAATTTGCAGAGGGGGGGGGTGCAGTCTGGTTAGCTGACTACTGGGGTGGAAGCAAGAAAGTGGGACACTTGGTTTGGTGGTTGTGAAAAGATCACATTAAGAAGCTCTGACCTCATGTGTGGAAAGACATCACTTTACATTCAGTTACACATGATTTTGCTGTGGATGTGATAGCAGAAAAAAGTAATTCCTGTGCAGCACACAGCACAACTATTTTCAGTGCATGCCTGGAAAAGATTTGTTGACCATACCAACTCACATTCTCCTTCCATGGCATAGTGGGCATATGGACTGTTATAAACTTGTAAAGAATCCCACTGAAGGTGGAAACAACCACAGTCAATCTACTTTATTATAAACATAAAATGGGTCTATATTAGATAAACAAAAGTTTATCTTACCGAACGCTGACATTATCGAAAATGCCGGAACTCGAAACTGCAATTGGGGGGGCTGCGCCCCCCACCCCCCCGCTAAATATATATTCCAAGTCTGAGATCGCACTACAGTGAGGAAAGGGCAAATATTCCCACCTTCACTGTACTGTGATCTCACAATTCCGGTTTCAGGTTCCGGGATTTTCGCTCATTAGCGTTTGGTAAGATAAACTTTAGTTTATCTAATATAGACCCACATAAAATATATAGGTTCATAGGTTCATAGGTTCATACTAGGCTATCTGCCCGAGGGCATTTACAAGCCTAGCCCATCGTTTTGTGGCTTACGCCACCCCTTTAGTATGGGGAACTATACCCATTATTTTGCTGTGCCTCTGTCGAGCAGTGACACTGAGGTAATCCCTGGGGTATATCTGCGATCTCCCATCCATTGGTCAAGATTTCTCTTGAACAAGGCCAGCGAGGTGCTCTGCCTCACATGTACCGGGATTTTGTTCCACAGCATAGGGAGTCTTTGGGTTATGAATCTATCCCTCCAGCACGTCCTATTAATAGCCGTGTCAAGGTTTAAGTCTCCCGCCCTTGTGGCTCTGATGGATCTAGATTTTTTGAGGTGAAGCATATTCATCAAATCTGGGTTTGACATGGCCTTGTATGTTAGGCAAAGGTCACCTCTGAGCAAGCGGTGGCGACTGAATAGAGCTGGAGTTCTTTCAGTCGGGCAGCATAGGACAGATTTTGAGACCCTTTATCCTTTTGGTGAGGAACTTTGTGGCCTCTCCAGCTGCTGCAAGTGTTGGGTCAGATACATTCCGAATGGGGCATTGTACTCAATCATTGGTCTGATGAGTGATGAGTAAAGGAAGACTATGACCTCCCTTGATCTAGATGAGAATCCCTTCATGATAAGGTGGGCAATGTAGAAGGTCTTCCTAACTACTTTAGCTACATGGGTGTCGAATGACAGACTACTATCAACCTGGGTCCCCAGGTCCCTGATAACTTCTTCTGTGCTCAGTGGATTGCCACCTATTTGGTAGCTAGGGGTAACCTTGTTTTTCCCGAAGGGTATGACTATGCATTTTTTGGCATTTAACTTTAGGCCGTGGCTCTGGCACCAGTTATCCGTTTCTGTGAGACCCTTCTGAAGGATATCTGTGTCAGATGTGTTTTCTACTATGGCGCCCAGTTTGCAGTCATCTGCAGGACTGAGCCCTGTGGGACACCACTTGTGACAGGCTTTGAGTCTGACATGGCGCCAGCAACTCTGACCCTGTGGGTTCTGTCACTCAGCCAGTTTGCAACCCATCTTGTGATGTATGGATTGACATTTAAGCTGATGAGTTTTTCAATGATACCCGAGTGGGGTATTGTATCGAAGGCCTTAGCCAGATCGAGGTAGGCTGTATGGGCTGCCTTTCCCTCATCAATGGCTTTGGTGACTGTTTCGAAAAAGTCAACCAAGTTTAAAAGGCATGATCTGCCTTTGACAAAGCCAAACTGGGTTGGATCCAAAGTCTGCAAATTCCCTATATCTTTATTTATGAGGTCCATTATGATCCTCTCCATGGCTTTGCAGATAAGGCTTGTCAAGCTAATGGGCCGGTAATTTCCAGGGTCGTTGGAGGCACCGCCTTTGTGAAGTGGTACCACAGTTGCAGTGCGCCACTCCCGGGGTACGTATCCAGAGGTAAGACTTTGATTAAACAGCTGTCCTAGCTGTGGGTTTAATTCCTCATTGAGTTCATGGAGCACACAGCCGGGGACACCATCAGGTCCCATGGATGCTGTGTTTTTTGCTTTGGAGAGAGCAGTTCTCACTTGGGTGCTGGAGATGTTTGGGGGGCTGCAATTGTTTGGTATAGATATCTCTCCTTTTGGGGGGGAGGGAGTTTGCACTGAACCTGTCAGCCAGTATGTTGGCAATGTCTGTAGGATCAGTAATCTTCACATCATTTTGAACTAGCTCTGAGCATATCTGGGAGTTTCCTCCCAGGTTTCTAACATAGCTAAAGAAGGCCTTATGATTGTCTTTTGAGTATTTAGCTATTTTTCTCTCGAAATTTGCTTTGGATGATTTTATGAGAGCTCTTAGTTTTTTACTTATAGTGATCAAGGGTGTCTTACCTTTTAAGGATTTTGCTCTATCTTGTAGTAGCTTCCTCCTTTTGTTGTAGAGTTTGTTTATGGCTGGGGTCCACCAGACTGGACGGTTGCCTTTGGTACAAAGAGTCTTTGTTTTGCTTGGGATTGCTTTATCCATGCAGTCCTGCAGGTGCTGGTAGAAGGCATTTGTAAGTGATTCAGCGGCTTGAGTACTGTTTTCCGCCGGCTCGGGGGCCTTAAAGGAGACCACACTAGTCTTTAGAAGTGTGAAGTCGGCTTTTGAGAAGTTCTTTACTGTGGTCTTTTTCATTTCAGGTGGGGGTGGGATGAGGACCTCCAGCGAGATTAGTTGTGGTCTGATCTCACCAGTGAGGGTACACCTCGGTGTTGAACATTGTGCTCCCATGTTCGTGATGATGAGATCAAGTATGTTATCTCCTCTTGTGGGGATGGTGACTAGTTGTTCCATGGCATTTGAGTTTATGAATTCCAGGAACTTTTGGGCTAGGGTGTTTGGGCTTGAGTAGTGTTCCCAGTCTATATTAGGGTAATTGAAGTCACCTAGTATGATGGTGTTTGGTGATACATTTATCCCCTCTAGTGTTTTCAGGAAGGCCATGTGAGGTTCCTGAGTTTGTGAGGGTGGCCTGTAACATGCTACAATTTGCAGAGCAGTCTTGCCTATGGTTAATTGCACCTGGATGGTCTCAGATGCATCGTGCGTTGCCACCACTTAAAGATATACCACAGACACATGTTTGGATAAATTAGTAAAAGCTTCATTTAATTGATGTACCAAATAACTAAACTCATAAAACTTTTCTTAGCTGACCATTATGTTTTTGGATTAGTTAGTGTTCTTTCTCTGGGTTTAAGCACAACTAATTTTCTTTGACAAAAGTCCTACTGTACCTTTTCTCTCCTTTCAACAAACTCTGGAGTGAGTG
Organism: Protopterus annectens; assembly: GCF_019279795.1. Taxonomy (NCBI): domain Eukaryota; kingdom Metazoa; phylum Chordata; order Ceratodontiformes; family Protopteridae; genus Protopterus; species Protopterus annectens. Next base: position 23,101,367 of record NC_056749.1, read on the forward strand.
AAGGAGGGGGAGGCAATGCTGGTCTCCAGGAGTTGAAAAATGCCAATGTTGGTTGTCTTCTTAAATAAAACCTGAATTTTTTTTTAGTTCAATGTTTTAGTTTAATGTTTTCCAAGTTCATGGCCATCTGAATTTGAGTAATTTCTTCTTCCAACATGTGTTCTTTGACAGTGAACTTCTGTCCTGTTGAACTTTCACTCAGCTTGGATTGCAGTCACCCCAACTTCAGCACTGGGGAAATAGTTCTAATTTGGAGAATGCACTATTTCTACAAGTGTGATTTATAATTGGAATAGTCTCTGTAGCAATGACCATTTTGGGGACTTGAATATACGCTGACATTTTCCAATACAATTGCTGCTACCTTGTTTTCCACAGCTGCTGGCAACTTAAATGCAGCAGTGTTATATTATCATTTGGCCAGATTTTAAACATTTCAACTGATGGTTCAGCCTTAAATAAGCTTTCTGTGTCCATTTAGCTTCACTGTTCAGGATGTTTGGCTGTAGTTAGAGAACACATCATTGTACATGTTAGTGATGTTGGTGTCCTGGTCAACTTAATATATTGTCTTTGGAGCGACTGAGTTCTGCAGTGGTACTACTCTGACTGAATTCTGTGATCTTTCCTCTTTTGTTTGTCAGGTTTTCTCCATTTTTTTCTTCAGTCATGTCTATTTCTATCTGGAAGTTTCCCTTCATACAACTCATGTTGCTGAACACCTGTTCACCTTTTGTTGTCTTCCATTTATTTGCATTGCTCATGTATGCATCTCTCCTGAACTTCTCTTGCTATCGTCTATCAAACTCTGCATTAAAGTTTTACATAATGTACCCTGCTCTCATCTTTAGAGATCCTTCTTTCCTCGGCCACTTCTAAAGCCTTCACAGACGGTCATTTTGCCTTCTTAATCTTCTTTCTATTTAGAATTAGTTTTTGCCACTTCCTGGGTAATATTTCAAACTTCTGTCCATAGTTCATGTACTCTGTCCATAGTTCATGTACTCTGTCCAACATGCCTAATCCCTTATATCTATTCACGTCCAGTAGATGTTCATTTGTAGTATTGCTCAGCTGAAAACTTTTCTTGTTTTCTATAAGTTTAAACTTCACAGTAAGAATCTGATGGTCTCACAGTTAGCTCTGGATCTTCATTCTTCTGACTATAGAATTCCTTCATCTCTGATTGATAAGGATATTGTGGTAATGTCCAACTGAGGATATGTATATGTAAAGCCATCTCTCAGGCTGTTGCAAGATAGTGTTTGCTGTGACTTTTGAATTACCTTAGAAGAAAATAGTCTGTTGCCTGCTTCATTTTATATACCCATGCCAAACCCGGCTGATATTCAATTGTAGTTTGTAAACAACCTTAGCATTTCAATCACCTACAGTGAATGTAATGTCTTCTGTTTGTTTTCTTCACCCAAAATGTGGATGCATCTGTGTTTTTCCATTCTTTTGGTGATGCTGAAAACAGTATACAGTCTAAACCATACAAGCCACCCTCTGACATACCACAAAATTCAACTGGTCTACTGATAAATGCAGACATTACCATGGGAACTTTCAGATTAAGTTAACTTTTCTGTGAACACTGTGTGAAAAGTAGAAAGTGTGCTGTTTGCAGTGATGTATGACAACTTTATAGTTGCCTGTAATACTGGTACATGTGATTTACTCAGTAATATACCTCAGTGTCACCTTGGTGTCACTGATTTCAATTGCATGCATTATGCTGACTGAACTTCCATGACTGACTTCACTAACGGTACTTTTGACCTTCTATGCTGCCTGTGGAGTAGATGACTGCTGTGATGGTAGTACTCTGACTTCTCTGATGATACTTCTATGAATTTCTATGTTGCCTGTGGGGTGGACGACTTCTAAGATGGTAGATCTCTGACTACTGGTACTTCTCTTACTTTCGATGATGCCTGTGGAGTAGATGACCTTTGTGATGGTAGTACTCTGACTTCTTTGATGGCACGTCAATGAATTGCTATGTTGCCTGTGGAGTGCATGACTTATGATGGTAGAGCACTGACTGACTATGTTGCCTGTGAAGAAGATTACTGGTATTTATCTTACTTCCTATGCTGGATGGAAAGTAGATGACTTATGTGATAGTAGTACTCTGACTAATCTGATGGTACTTCTATAAATTTCTATGTTGCCTGTGGGGTGGATGACTTCTAAGATGCTAGAGCTCTGATTACTGGTACCTCTCTTACTTTCTATGCTGCCTGTGAAGTAGAGATAACAAGCAAAATGTTATACCATCCACATTCATATACAGAGACAACAAGCAAAATGTTATACCATCCACATTCATATACAGAGACAACAAGCAAAATGTTATACCATCCACATTCATATACAGAGACAACAAGCAAAATGTTACATCATCCACATTCATATACAGAGACAACAAGCAAAATGTTATAACATCCACATTCATATACAGAGACAACAAGCAAAATGTTATACCATCCACATTCATATAAAGAGACAACAAGCAAAATGTTATACCATCCACATTCATATAGAGAGACAACAAGCAAAATGTTATACCATCCACATTCATATACAGAGACAACAAGCAAAATGTTATACCATCCACATTCATATACAGAGACAACAAGCAAAATGTTATACCATCCACATTCATATACAGAGACAGCAAGCAAAAGGTTATACCATCCACATTCATATACAGAGACAACAAGCAAAATATTATACCATCCACATTCATATACAGAGACAACAAGCAAAATGTTATACCATCCACATTCATATACAGAGACAACAAGCAAAATGTTATACCATCCACATTCATATACAGAGACAACAAGCAAAATGTTATACCATCCACATTCATATACAGAGACAACAAGCAAAATGTTATACTATCCACATTCATATACAGGGATAGCGAGCAAAATGTTACATCATCCACCTACATATACAGGGTAAACAAGCAAAATCTTATACTATCCACATACATATACAGACATAATGAGCAAAATGTTATACCATCCACATTCATATACAGGGATATTGAGCAAAATGTTATACCATCCACATTCATTTACAGGGATAGCGAGCAAAATGTTATACCATCCACATTCATATACAGGGATAGCGAGCAAAATGTTATACCATCCACATTCATATACAGGGATAGCAAGCAAAATGTTATACCATCCACATACATATACAGGGATAGCGAGCAAAATGTTATACCATCCACATTCAAATACAGGGATAGCGTGCAAAATGTTATACCATCCATATTCAAATACTGGGATAACAAGCCAAATGTTATACCATCCACATTCATATATAGGGATAAAAAGCAAAATGTTATACCATCCACATTCATATACAGGGATAAGGAGCAAAATGTTATACCATCCACATTCATATACAGGGATAGCGAGCAAAATGTTATACCATCCGCATTCATATACAGGGATAGCGTGCAAAATGTTATACCATCCACATTCATATACAGGGATAGCGAGCAAAATGTTATACCATCCACATACATATACAGGGATAGCGAGCAAAATGTTATACCATCCATATTCACATGCTGGGATAACAAGCCAAATGTTATACCATCCACATTCATATACAGGGATAGCGTGTAAAATGTTATATCATCCACATTCATATACAGGGATAGCGAGCAAAATGTTATACCATCCGCATTCATATACAGGGATAGCGTGCAAAATGTTATACCATCCACATTCATATACAGGGATAGCATGCAAAATGTTATACCATCCACATTCATATACAAGGATAGCGAGCAAAATGTTATACCGTACACATTCATATACAGGGATAGCGAGCAAAATGTTATACCGTCCACATTCATATACAAAGATAGCGAGCAAAATGTTATACCGTCCACATTCATATACAAGGATAGCGAGCAAAATGTTATACCATCCACATTCATATACAAGGATAGCGAGCAAAATGTTATACCATCCACATTCATTTACAGGGATAGCGAGCAAAATGTTATACCATCCACATTCATATACAGGGATAGCAAGAAAAATGTTATACTATCCACATTCATATACAGGGATAGCGAGCAAAATGTTATACTATCCACATTCATATACAGGGATAGCGAGCAAAATGTTATACCACCCACATACATATACAGGGATAGCGAGCAAAATGTTATACCATCCTCATTCATATACAGGGATAGCGTGCAAAATGTTATACCATCCACAAACATATACAGGGATAGCGAGCAAAATGTTATACCATCCACATACATATACAGGGATAGCGAGCAAAATGTTATACCATCCACATTCATATACAGAGACAACAAGCAAAATGTTATACCATCCACATTCATATACAGAGACAACAAGCAAAATGTTACACTATCCACATTCATATACAGGGATAGCGAGCAAAATGTTATACCATCCACATTCATATACAGGGAAAGCGAGCAAAGTGTTATACCATCCACATTCATATACAGGGATAGAGAGCAAAATGTTATACCATCCACATTCATATACAGGGATAGAGAGCAAAATGTTATACCATCCACATTCATATACAAGGATAGCGAGCAAAATGTTATACCATCCACATTCATATACAGGGAAAACAAGCAGAATGTTATACCATCCACATTCATATACAAGGATAGCGAGCAAAATGTTATACCATCCACATTCATATACAAGAATAGCGAGCAAAATGTTATACCGTCCACATTCATATACAGGGATAGCGAGCAAAATGTTATATCGTCCACATTCATATACAAGGATAGCGAGCAAAATGTTATACCATCCATAATCATATACAAGGATACCGAGCAAAATGTTATACCATCCACACTCATATACAAGGATAGCGAGCAAAATGTTATACCATCCACATTCATATACAAGGATAGCGAGCAAAATGTTATACCATCCACATTCATTTACAGGGATAGCGCGCAAAATGTTATACCATCCACATTCATTTAAAGGGATAGCGCGCAAAATGTTATACCATCCAAATTCATATACAAGGATAGCGAGCAAAATGTTATACCATCCACATTCATATACAAGGATAGCGAGCAAAATGTTATACCATCCACATTCATTTACAGGGATAGCGCGCAAAATGTTATACCATCCACATTCATTTACAGGGATAGCACGCAAAATGTTATACCATCCACATTCATATACAAGGATAGCGAGCAAAATGTTATACCATCCACATTCATTTACAGGGATAGCGCGCAAAATGTTATACCATCCACATTCATTTACAGGGATAGCGCGCAAAATGTTATACCATCCACATTCATATACAAGGATAGCGAGCAAAATGTTATACCATCCACATTCATATACAGGGAAAACAAGCAGAATGTTATACCATCCACATTCATATACAGGGATAACAAGCAAAATGTTATACCATCCACATTCATATACAAGGATAGCGAGCAAAATGTTATACCATCCACATTCATTTACAGGGATAGCGCGCAAAATGTTATATCATCCACATTCATTTACAGGGATAGCGCGCAAAATTTTATACCATCCACATTCATATACAAGGATAGCGAGCAAAATGTTATACCATCCACATTCATATACAAGGATAGCGAGCAAAATGTTATACCATCCACATTCATTTACAGGGATAGCGAGCAAAATGTTATACCATCCACATTCATTTACAGGGATAGCGAACAAAATGTTATACCATCCACATTCATATACAAGGATAGCGAGCAAAATGTTATACCATCCACATTCATATACAAGGATAGCGAGCAAAAATGTTATACCATCCACATTCATATACAGGGAAAACAAGCAGAATGTTATACCATCCACATTCATATACAGGGAAAACAAGCAGAATGTTATACCAACCACATTCATATACAGGGATAGCGAGCAAAATGTTATACCGTCCAAATTCATATACAAGGATAGCGAGCAAAATGTTATACCATCCGCATTCATATACAAGGATAGCGAGCAAAATGTTATACCATCCACATTCATATACAAGGATAGCGAGCAAAATGTTATACCATCCACATTCATATACAAGGATAGCGAGCAAAATGATATACCATCCACATTCATATACAGGGATAGCAAGAAAAGTGTTATACCATCCACATTCATATACAAGGATAGTGAGCAAAATGTTATACCATCCACATTCATATACAAGGATAGCAAGCAAAATGTTATACCATCCACATTTATATACAGGGATACCGAGCAAATTGTTATACCATCGACATTCATATACAAGCATAGCGAGCAAAATGTTATACCATCCACATTCATATACAGGGATAGCAAGAAAAATGTTATACCATCCACATTCATATACAAGGATAGCGAGCAAAATGTTATACCATCCACATTCATATACAAGGATAGAGAGCAAAATGTTATACCATCCACATTCATATACAAGGATAGCGAGCAAAATGTTATACCATCCACATTCATTTACAGGGATAGCGAGCAAAATGTTATACCATCCGCATACATATACAAGGATAGCGAGCAAAATGTTATACCGTCCACATTCATATACAGGGATAGCGAGCAAAATGTTATACCATCCACATTCATATACAGGGATAGAGAGCAAAATGTTATACCATCCACATTCACATACAGGGATAGCAAGCCAAATGTTATACCATCCACATTCATATACAGGGATAAGGAGCAAAATGTTATACCATCCACAAACATATACAGGGATAGCGAGCAAAATGTTATACCATCCACATACATATACAGGGATAGCGAGCAAAATGTTATACCATCCACATTCATTTACAGGGATAGCGAGCAAAATGTTATACCATCCACATTCATATACAGGCACAGTAAGCAAAATGTTATACCATCCACATTCATATACATGGATAGCGAGCAAAATGTTATACCATCCACATTCATATACAAGGATAGCGAGCAAAATGTTATACCATCCACATTCATTTACAGGGATAGCGCGCAAAATGTTATACCATCCACATTCATATACCGGGATAGTGAGCAAAATGTTATACCAACCACATTCATGTACAAGGATAGCGAGCAAAATGTTATACCATCCACATTCATGTACAGGGATAGCGAGCAAAATGTTATACCATCCACATTCATTTACAGGGATAGCGCGCAAAATGTTATACCATCCACATTCATATACCGGGATAGTGAGCAAAATGTTATACCATCCACATTCATTTACAGGGATAGCGCGCAAAATGTTACACCATCCACACTCATATACAGGGATAGCAAGAAAAATGTTATACCATCCACATTCATATACAGGGATAGCAAGCAAAATGTTATACCATCCACATTTATATAAAGGGATAATGGACAAAATGTTATACCATCCACATTCATATACAGAGACAACAAACAAAATGTTATACCATCCAGATTCATATACAGAGATAGCAAGCAAAATGTTATACCATCCACATTCCTATACAGGGATAGCGAGCAAAATGTTATACCATCAACATTCATATACAGAGATAGCGAGCAAAATGTTATACCATCCACATTCATATACAGAGATAGCGAGCAAAATGTTATACCATCCGCATTCATATACAGAGATAGCGAGCAAAATGTTATACCATCCACAGACATATACAGGGATAGCGAGCAAAATGTTATACCATCCACATACATATACAAGGATAGCGAGGAAAATGTTATACCATCAACATTCATATACAGGGATAAAAAGCAAAATGTTATACCATCCACTTTCATATACAGGGATAAAAAGCAAAATGTTATACCATCCACATTCATATACAGGGATAACGAGCAAAATGTTATACCATCCACATTTATATACAGGGATAAAAAGCAAAATGTTATACCATCCACATTCATATACAGGGATAGCAAGCAAAATGTTATACCATCCACATTCATATACAGGGATAACAAGTCAAATGTTATACCATCCACATTCATATACAGGGATAACAAGCCAAATGTTATACCATCTACATTCATATACAGGGATAACAAGCCAAATGTTATACCATCCACATTCATATACAGGGATAGCGAGCAAAATGTTATACCATCCACATTCATATACAGGGATAACAAGCAGAATATTATACCATCCACATTCACATACACAGATAGGGAGCAAAATGTTATACCATCCACATTCATTTACAGGGATAACTAGCAAAATATTATACCATCCACATTCATATACAGGGATAAAAAGCAAAATGTTATACCATCCACATTCATATACAGGGATAAAAAGCAAAATGTTATACCATCTACATTCATATACAGGGATAGCAAGCAAAATGTTATACCATCCTCGTTTATATACAGGGATAAAAAGCAAAATGTTATACCATCCGCATTCATATACAGGGATAAAAAGCAAAATGTTATACCATCCACATTCATATACAGGGATAAAAAGCAAAATGTTATACCATCCACATTCATATACAGGGATTTGAGAGGAATACATATTCCTCTCAAACTCAGGAACCCCACACAGCCTTCCTGAAGACACTGGAGGGTATAAATGTATCTCCAAACACCATCATATTGGGTGACTTCAACTACCCGAATATAGACTGGGAACATTACTCAAGCCCTAACTTTCTAGCCCAACGGTTCCTGGAGTTCATAAATTCAAATGCCATGGAACAGCTAGTCACTGTTCCCACGAGAGGAGAAAATATACTAGATCTCATTGTCACAAACATGGGGACAAAATGCTCCACACCGGAAGTATATCCCTCATTGGTGAGATCTGATCATAAACTAATCTCACTGGAAATCCACATCCCGCCCCCACCCCAAACAAAAAGACCATAGTGAAGAACTTCTCTAAAGCAAACTTCACACTACTCAAGACTGGTGTGGTATCCTACAAGGCCCCTGAGTCAGAGGAAACCACAACCCAAGCTGCGGAAGCCCTTACAAATGCCTTCTATGAACACCTCCAGGACTGCATGGATCAGGCAATCCCAAATAAAACCAAGACTCTTTCCACAAAGGGCAAACGTCCAGTCTGGTGGACCCCAGCCATTAACAAACTTTACAATAAGAGGAGAAAGCTATTACATGATAGAACAAAATCCATAAAAGGGAAGTCAGCCCTGATCATTATTAGTAAAAAAACGAGCACTCATAAAATCAACTAAGGCCAATTTTGAGAGAAAAATTGCCATGGATTCAAAGGACAATCATAAGGCCTTTTTCAGCTATGTTAGGAACCTGGGTGGAAACTCACAGATATGCTCAGAATTAGTCCAAAATGATACAAAAATCACTGAACCCACAGACATTGCCAACATACTGGCAGACAGGTTCAGTGCAAACTTCACCCCTCTCCCCTAAAGGAGAGATAACTATCCCAGCCAGTGTAGCCTCCCGGACATCTCAAATGCGCAGGTGAAAGCTGCTCTCTCTAAAGCTAAAAACACAGCATCAATGGGACGGATGGTGTCCCGGCTGTGTGCTACGAGCTAAATGAGGAATTAAACCCGCACATAAGGCAGCTGTTTAATCTCAGCCTTACCACAGGATACGTGCCCAAGGAGTGGCGACGGCAACTGTGGTCCCACTCCACAAAGGTGGCGCCTCCACGGACCCTGGTAATTACGCCCCATAAGCTTAACAAGTCTAGTCTGCAAAGCTATGGAGAGGATCATAATGGAGCTCATAAACAAAGATATAGGGGACTTGCAGACATTGGACCCGACCCAGTTTGGCTTTGTCAAGGGAAGATCATGCCTTTTGAACTTGGTCGACTTCTTGAAATAGTCACCAAGGCCATTGATGAGGAAAGGCAGTCCATACAGCCTACCTTGACCTTGCAAAGGCTTCGACACAATACCCCACTCGGGTATTGTAGAAAAACTACCAGCTTAAATGTAAACCCATATGTCACAAGATGGGTTGCAAACTGGCTTAAGGACAGAACCCACAGGGTTAGAGTTGCTGGCTGTGTCAGACTCCAAGCCGGTCACAAGTGGTGTCCCACAGGGCTCGGTCCTTGGCCCCTATTGTTTGGCATCTACTTCTCAGAAGTACAGGCCAACATGGGAGGACTTTGGCTGACAAAGTTTGCAGATGACTGCAAACTGGCCATAGTGGAAAGTGCATCGGACACTGATATCCTTCAGAAGGGACTCACGGAAACAGATAGCTGGTGCCAGAGCCATGGCCTGAAGTTAAACGCCAAAAATGTATAGTCATACCCTTCGGGAAAAACAAGGTAACCCCAAGCTACCATATAGGTGGCAATCCACTAAGCACAGAAGAGGTTATCAGGGACCTGGGGACCCAGGTTGACAGTGGCCTTTCTTTTGACACTCACATTGCTAAAGTGGTTAGAAAGACCTTCTACATTGCCCACCTGATCATGAAGGGATTCACATCCAGATCTAGTGAGGTCATTGTTCCCCTGTACTCTTCACTTATCAGACCAATGATCGAGTACAATGCCCCATTCGGGATGTATCTCACCCGACATCTGCAGCAATTGGAGAGACCCCAAAAGTTCCTCACCAAAAGGATAAAGGGACTCCAAAATCTGTCATATGCTGCCAGATTGAAGAAACTCCAGCTCTATTCAGTCGCATACCGTCTGCTCAGAGGTGACATGTGCCTGACATACAAGGCCATGTCCAACCCGAATTAATGGACATGCTCCACCTCAAAAATCCAAATCGACCAAAACCACTAGAGCAAGCGACTTAAACCTTACGGATATAAATAGGACGTGCTGGAGGGATAGATTTATCACTCAGAGACTCCCTATGCTGTGGAATAAAATCCCGGTCCATGTGAGGCAGAGCACCTCGCTGACTCTGTTCAAGAGAAATCTAGACCTGTGGATGGGAGATCGTGTTTACCCGGGAATCATCTCTGGGTCACTGCTGGACAGAGGCACAACAAACTAATGGGCACAGTATTTTTTCATATAAGGGGTGGCGTAAGCCACAATAATTTGGGCTAGGCTTATAAATGCCTTAGGGCAGATAGCCTAGTATAAACCTATGAACCTATGAACCTATGAACCTAAATGTTATACCATCCACATTCATATACAGGGATAAAAAGCAAAATGTTATACCATCCGCATTCATATACAGGGATAAAAAGCAAAATGTTATACCATCCACATACATATACAGGGATAGCGAGCAAAATGTTATACCATCCACATACATATACAGGGATAGCAAGCAAAATGTTATACCATCCACATTCATTTACAGGGATAGCGAGCAAAATGTTATACCATCCACATTCATATACAGGCACATTAAGCAAAATGTTATACCATCCAAATTCATATACAGGGATACCGAGCAAAATGTTATACCATCCACATTCATATACAAGGATAGTGAGCAAAATGTTATACCATCCGCATTCATTTACAGGGATAGTGAGCAAAATGTTATACCAACCACATTCATGTACAAGGATAGCGAGCAAGATGTTATACCATCCACATTCATGAACAGGGATAGCGAGCAAAATGTTATACCATCCGCATTCATATACAGGGATAGCGTTCAAAATGTTATACCATCCACATTCATATACAGAGACAACAAGCAAAATGTTATACTATCCACATTCATATACAGGGATAGCGAGCAAAATGTTACATCATCCACCTACATATACAGGGTAAACAAGCAAAATCTTATACTATCCACATACATATACAGACATAATGAGCAAAATGTTATACCATCCACATTCATATACAGGGATAGCGAGCAAAATGTTATACCATCCACATTCATTTACAGGGATAGCGAGCAAAATGTTATACCATCCACATTTATATACAGGGATAGCGAGCAAAATGTTATACCATCCACATTCATATACAGGGATAGCGAGCAAAATGTTATACCATCCACATTCATATACAGGGATAGCGAGCAAAATGTTATACCTTCCACATACATATACAGGGATAGCGAGCAAAATGTTATACCATGCACATTCATATACAGGGATAGCGTGCAAAATGTTATACCATCCATATTCACATACTGGGATAACAAGCCAAATGTTATACCATCCACATTCATATACAGGGATAAAAAGCAAAATGTTATACCATCCACATTCATATACAGGGATAAGGAGCAAAATGTTATACCATCCACATTCATATACAGGGATAGCGAGCAAAATGTTATACCATCCGCATTCATATACAGGGATAGCGTGCAAAATGTTATACCATCCACATTCATATACAGGGATAGCGAGCAAAATGTTATACCATCCACATACATATACAGGGATAGCGAGCAAAATGTTATACCATCCATATTCACATACTGGGATAACAAGCCAAATGTTATACCATCCACATTCATATACAGGGATAGCGTGCAAAATGTTATACCATCCACATTCATATACAGGGATAGCGAGCAAAATGTTATACCATCCACATTCATATACAGGGATAGCGTGCAAAATGTTATACCATCCACATTCATATACAGGGATAGCATGCAAAATGTTATACCATCCACATTCATATACAAGGATAGCGAGCAATTTGTTATACCGTCCACATTGATATACAGGGATAGCGAGCAAAATGTTATACCGTCCACATTCATATACAAGGATACCAAGCAAAATGTTATACCATCCACATTCATATACAAGGATAGCGAGCAAAATGTTATACCATCCACATTCATATACAAGGATAGCGAGCAAAATGTTATACCATCCACATTCATTTACAGGGATAGCGAGCAAAATGTTATACCATCCACATTCATATACAGGGATAGCAAGAAAAATGTTATACTATCCACATTCATATACAGGGATAGCGAGCAAAATGTTATACTATCCACATTCATATACAGGGATAGCGAGCAAAATGTTATACCATCAACATACATATACAGGGATAGCGAGCAAAATGTTATACCATCCGCATTCATATACAGGGATAGCGTGCAAAATGTAATACCATCCACATACATATACAGGGATAGCGAGCAAAATGTTATACCATCCACATACATATACAGGGATAGCGAGCAAAATGTTATACCATCCACATACATATACAGGGATAGCGAGCAAAATGTTATACCATTCACATTCATATACAGAGACAAGAAGCAAAATGTTATACCATCCACATTCATATACAGAGACAACAAGCAAAATGTTATACTATCCACATTCATATACAGGGATAGCGAGCAAAATGTTATACCATCCACATTCATATACAGGGAAAGCGAGTAAAGTGTTATACCATCCACATTCATATACAGGGATAGAGAGCAAAATGTTATACCATCCACATTCATATACAGGGATAGAGAGCAAAATGTTATACCATCCACATTCATATACAAGGATAGCGAGCAAAATGTTATACCATCCACATTCATATACAGGGAAAACAAGCAGAATGTTATACCATCCACATTCATATACAGGGATAGCGAGCAAAATGTTATACCATCCACATTCATATACAAGGATAGCGAGCAAAATGTTATACCATCCACATTCATATACAAGGATAGCGAGCAAAATGTTATACCGTCCACATTCATATACAGGGATAGCGAGCAAAATGTTATACCGTCCACATTCATATACAAGGATAGCGAGCAAAATGTTATACCATCCATAATCATATACAAGGATACCGAGCAAAATGTTATACCATCCACATTCATATACAAGGATAGCGAGCAAAATGTTATACCATCCACATTCATATACAAGGATAGTGAGTAAAATGTTATACCATCCACATTCATTTACAGGGATAGCGCGCAAAATGTTATACCATCCACATTCATTTACAGGGATAGCACGCAAAATGTTATACCATCCACATTCATATACAAGGATAGCGAGCAAAATGTTATACCATCCACATTCATATACAAAGATAGCGAGCAAAATGTTATACCATCCACATTCATTTACAGGGATAGCGCGCAAAATGTTATACCATCCACATTCATTTACAGGGATAGTGCGCAAAATGTTATACCATCCACATTCATATACAAGGATAGCGAGCAAAATGTTATACCATCCACATTCATATACAAGGATAGCGAGCAAAATGTTATACCATCCACATTCATTTACAGGGATAGCGCGCAAAATGTTATACCATCCACATTCATATACAGGGATAGCAAGCAAAATGTTATACCATCCACATTCATATACAAGGATAGCGAGCAAAATGTTATACCATCCACATTCATATACATGGACAACAAGCAGAATGTTATACCATCCACATTCATATACAGGGATAACAAGCAAAATGTTATACCATCCACATTCATATACAAGGATAGCGAGCAAAATGTTATACCATCCACATTCATTTACAGGGATAGCGCGCAAAATGTTATATCATCCACATTAATTTACAGGGATAGCGCGCAAAATGTTATACCATCCACATTCATATACAAGGATAGCGAGCAAAATGTTATACCATCAACATTCATATACAAGGATAGCGAGCAAAATGTTATACCATCCACATTCATTTACAGGGATAGCGCGCAAAATGTTATACCCTCCACATTCATTTACAGGGATAGCGAACAAAATGTTATACCATCCATAGTCATATACAAGGATAGGGAGCAAAATGTTATACCATCTACATTCATATACAAGGATAGCGAGCAAAATGTTATACCATCCACATTCATATACAGGGAAAACAAGCAGAATGTTATACCATCCACATTCATATACAGGGATAGCGAGCAAAATGTTATACCATCCACATTCATATACAGGGATAGCGAGCAAAATGTTATACCATCCACATTCATATACAGGGATAGCGAGCAAAATGTTATACCATCCACATACATATACAGGGATAGCGAGCAAAATGTTATACTATCCCTATTCATATACTGGATAGTGAGCAAAATGTTATGCCATCCAAATTCATATAAAGGGATAACAAGTGAAATGTTATACCATCCACATTCATATACAGGGATAGCGAGCAAAATGTTATACCATCCACATTAATATACAGGGATATTGAGCAAAATGTTATACCATCCACATTCATATACAGGGATAGCAAACAAAATGTTATACCATCCACATTCATATACAGGGATAGCGAGCAAAATGTTATACCATCCACATTCATATACAGGGATAACAAGCAAAATGTTATACCATCCACATTCATATACAGGGATAGCGAGCAAAATGTTATACCATCCACATTCATATACAGGCATAGCAAACAAAATGTTATACCATCCGCATTCATATACAGGGATAGCGAGCAAAATGTTATACCATCCACATTCATATACAGGGATAGCAAGCAAAATGTTATACCATCCACATTCATATACAGGGATAGCATGCAAAATGTTATACCATCCACATTCATTTACAGGGATAACAAGCCAAATGTTATACCATCCACATTTATACAGGGATAACAAGCCAAATGTTATACCATCCACATTCATATACAGGGATAGCAAGCAAAATGTTATTCCATCCACATTCATACACAGGGATAGCAAGCAAAATGTTATACCATCCACATTCATATACAGGGATATCGAGCAAAATTTTATACCATCCACATTCATATACAGGGGTAGCGAGCAAAATGTTATACCATCCACATTCATATACAGGGATAGCAAGCAAAATGTTATACCATCCACATTCATATACAGGGATAGCAAGCAAAATGTTATACCATCCACATTCATATACAGGGATAGCAAGCAAAATGTTATACCATCCACATTCATATACAGGGATAGCAAGCAAAATGTTATACCATCCACATTCATATACAGGGATAACAAGCAAAATGTTATACCATCCTCATTCATATACAAGGACAGCGAGCACAATGTTATACCATCCACATTCATATACAGGGATAGCAAGCAAAATGTTATACCATCCACATTCATATACAGGGATAGCATGCAAAATGTTATGCCATCCACATTCATATACAGGGATAACAGCAAAATGTTATACCATCCACATTCATATACAAGGATAGCAACCAAAATGTTATACCATCCACATTCATATACAAGGATAGCAAGCAAAATGTTATACCATCCACATTCATATACAGGGATAGCGAGCAAAATGTTATACCATCCACATTCATATACAGGGATAACAAGCCAAATGTTATACCATCCACATACATATACAGGGATAGCAAGTAAAATGTTATACCATCCACATTCATATACAGGGATAGCAAGTAAAATGTTATACCATCCCCATACATATACAGGGATACAGAGCAAAATGTTATACCATCCACATTCATATACAGGGATAGCAAGCAAAATGTTATACCATCCACATTCATATACAGGGATAGCGAGCAAAATGTTATACCATCCAAATTCATATACAGGGATAGCAAGCAAAATGTTATACCATCCACATTCATATACAGACAAAATGAGCAAAATGTTATACCTTCCACATTCATATACAGGGATAGCGAGCAAAATGTTATGCCATCCACACTCATATACAGGGATAGCGAGCAAAATGGTATGCCATCCACATTCATATACAGGGATAGCAAGCAAAATGTTATACCATCAACATTCATATACTGGGATAAGAAGCCAAATATTATACCACCAACCACTTTCATATACAGGGATAGCAAGCAAAATGTTATACCATCCACATTCATATACAGGGATAACAAGCAAAATGTTATACCATCCACATTCATATACAGGGATAACAAGCCAAATGTTATACCATCCACATTCATATACAGGGATAACAAGCAAAATGTTATACCATCCACATTCATATACCGGGATAGCGAGCAAAATGTTATACCATCCACATTCATATACAGGGATAGCAAAATGTTATACCATCCACATTCACATACAGGGATAGCAAGCAAAATGTTATACCATCCACATTCATATACAGGGATAACAAGCAAAATGTTATACCATCCACATTCATATACAGGGATAACAAGCAAAATGTTATACCAACCACATTCATATACAGGGATAGCGAGCAAAATGTTATACCATCCACATTCATATACAGGGATAGCAAGCAAAATGTTATACCATCAACATTCATATACTGGGATAGCGAGCAAAATGTTATACCATCCACATTCATATACAGGGATAGCGAGCAAAATGTTATACCATCCACATTCATATACAGGGATAGCAAGCAAAATGTTATACCATCCACATTCATATACAGGGATAGCATGCAAAATGTTATACCATCCACATTCATATACAGGGATAGCGAGCAAAATGTTATACCATCCACATTCATATACAGGGATAGCAAGCAAAATGTTATACCATCCACATTCATATACAGGGATAGCAAGCAAAATGTTATACCATCCACATTCATATACAAGGATAGCGAGCAAAATGTTATACCATCCACATTCATATACAGGGATAACAAGCCAAATGTTATACCATCCACATTCATATACAGGGATAACAAGCAAAATGTTATACCATCCACATTCATATACAGGATAGCAAAATGTTATACCATCCACATTCATATACAGGGATAGCAAGCAAAATGTTATACCATCCACATTCATATACAGGGATAGCGAGCAAAATGTTATACCATCCACATTCATATACAGGGATAGCGAGCAAAATGTTATACCATCCACATTCATATACAGGGATAACAAGCCAAATGTTATACCATCCACATTCATATACAGGGATAACAAGCAAAATGTTATACCATCCACATTCATATACAGGGATAACAAGCAAAATGTTATACCATCCACATTCATATACAGGGATAGCAAGCAAAATGTTATACCATCCACATTCATATACTGGGATAACGAGTGAAATGTTATACCATCCACATTCATATACAGGGATAACAAGCAAAATGTTATACCATCCACATTCATATACAGGGATAGCAAAATGTTATACCATCCACATTCATATACAGGGATAACAAGCAAAATGTTATACCATCCACATTCATATACAGGGATAGCGAGCAAAATGTTATACCATCCACATTCATATACAGGGATAACAAGTCAAATGTTATACCTTCCACATTCATATACAAGGATAGCGAGCAAAATGTTATACCATCCACATTCATATACAGGGATAGCGAGCAAAATGTTATACCATCCACATTCATATACAGGGATAGCGAGCAAAATGTTATACCATCCACATTCATATACAGGGATAGCAAGCAAAATGTTATACCATCCACATTCATATACAGGGATACAGAGCAAAATGTTATACCATCCACATTCATATACAGGGATAGCGAGCAAAATGTTATACCATCCACATTCATATACAGGGATAGCGAGCAAAATGTTATGCCATCCACACTCATATACAGGGATAAAGAGCAAAATGTTATACTATCCACATTCATATACAGGGATAGCGAGCAAAATGTTATACCATCCACATTCATATACAGGGATAGCGAGCAAAATGTTATACCATCCACATTCATATACAGGGATAGCAAGCAAAATGTTATACCATCCACATTCATATACAGGGATAACAAGCAAAATGTTATACCATCCACATTCATATACAGGGATAGCAAGCAAAATGTTATACCATCCACATTCATATACAGGGATAGCGAGCAAAATTTTATACCATTCACATTCATAAACAGGGATAGCGAGCAAAATGTTATACCATCCACATTCATATACAGGCACAGTGAGCAAAATGTTATACCATCCAAATTCATATACATGGATAACAAGCAGAATGTTATACCATCCAAATTCATATACAGGGATAGCGAGCAAAATGTTATACCATCCACATTCATATACAGGGATAACAAGCAAAATGTTATACCATCCACATTCATATACAGGGATAGCGAGCAAAATGTTATACCATCCACATTCATATACTGGGATAATGAGCAAAATGTTATACCATCCACATTCATATACAGGGATAGCGAGCAAAATGTTATACCATCCACATTCATATACAGGGATAGCAAGCAAAATGTTATACCATCCACATTCATATACAGGGATAACAAGCAAAATGTTATACCATCCGAATTCATATACAGGGATAGCGAGCAAAATGTTATACCATCCACATTCATATACAGGGATAGCGAGCAAAATGTTATACCATCCACATTCATATACAGGGATAGCGAGCAAAATGTTATACCATCCACATTCATATACAGGGATAGCAAGCAAAATGTTATACCATCCACATTCATATACAGGGATAGCGAGCAAAATGTTATACCATCCATGTTCATATAAAGGGATAGCGAGCAAACTGTTATACCATCCACACTGATATGCAGGGAGAGTGAGTAAAATGTTATACCATTCACATTCAAATACATGGACAACAAGCAGAATGTTATACCATCCAAATTCATATACAGGGATAACAAGCAAAATGTTATACCATCCACATTCATATACAGGGATAACAAGCCAAATGTTATACCATCCACATTCATATACAGGGATAACAAGCAAAATGTTATACCATCCACATTCATATACAGGGATAACAAGCAAAATGTTATACCATCCACATTCATATACAGGGATAGCAAGCAAAATGTTATACCATCCACATTCATATACAGGGATAGCAAGCAAAATGTTATTCCATCCACATTCATATACAGGGATAACAAGCAAAATGTTATACCATCCACATTCATATACAGGGATAGCAAGCAAAATGTTATACCATCCACATTCATATACTGGGATAACAAGTGAAATGTTATACCATCCACATTCATATACAGGGATAACAAGCAAAATGTTATACCATCCACATTCATATACAGGGATAGCAAGCAAAATGTTATACCATCCACATTCATATACAGGGATAGCAAGCAAAATGTTATACCATCCACATTCATATACAGGGATAACAAGCAAAATGTTATACCATCCACATTCATATACAGGGATAACAAGCAAAATGTTATACCATCCACATTCATATACAGGGATAACAAGCAAAATGTTATACCATCCACATTCATATACAGGGATAGCGAGCAAAATGTTATACCATCCACATTCATATACAGGGATAACAAGCAAAATGTTATACCATCCACATTCATATACAGGGATAGCAAGCAAAATGTTATACCATCCACATTCATATACAGGGATAACAAGCCAAATGTTATACCATCCACATTCATATACAGGGATAGCGAGCAAAATGTTATACCATCCACATTCATATACAGGGATAACAAGCCAAATGTTATACCATCCACATTCATATACAGGGATAACAAGCAAAATGTTATACCATCCACATTCATATACAAGGATAGCGAGCAAAATGTTATACCATCCACATTCATATACAGGGATAGCGAGCAAAATGTTATACCATCCACATTCATATACAGGGATAGCAAGCAAAATGTTATACCATCCACATTCATATACAGGGATAGCAAAAATGTTATACCATCCACATTCATATACAGGGATAACAAGCCAAATGTTATACCATCCACATTCATATACAGGGATAACAAGCAAAATGTTATACCATCCACATTCATATACAGGGATAGCAAGCAAAATGTTATACCATCCACATTCATATACAGGGATAACAAGCAAAATGTTATACCATCCACATTCATATACAGGGATAGCAAGCAAAATGTTATACCATCCACATTCATATACAGGGATAGCAAGCAAAATGTTATACCATCCACATTCATATACAGGGATAACAAGCAAAATGTTATACCATCCACATTCATATACAGGGATAGCGAGCAAAATGTTATACCATCCACATTCATATACAGGGATAGCAAGCAAAATGTTATACCATCCACATTCATATACAGGGATAGCAAGCAAAATGTTATACCATCCACATTCATATACAAGGATAGCGAGCAAAATGTTATACCATCCACATTCATATACAGGGATAGCGAGCAAAATGTTATACCATCCACATTCATATACAGGGATAGCGAGCAAAATGTTATACCATCCACATTCATATACAGGGATAGCAAGCAAAATGTTATACCATCCACATTCATATACAGGGATAGCAAGCAAAATGTTATACCATCCACATTCATATACAGGGATAGCGAGCAAAATGTTATACCATCCACATTCATATACAGGGATAGCAAGCAAAATGTTATACCATCCACATTCATATACAGGGATAACAAGCCAAATGTTATACCATCCACATTCATATACAGGGAGAGTGAGCAAAATGTTATACCATCCACATTCATATACAGGGATAGCGAGCAAAATGTTATACCATCCACATTCATATACAGGGATAACAAGCAAAATGTTATACCATCCACATTCATATACAGGGATAACAAGCAAAATGTTATACCATCGACATTCATACACAGGGATAGCAAGCAAAATGTTATACCATCCACATTCATATACAGGGATATCGAGCAAAATTTTATACCATCCACATTCATATACAGGGGTAGCGAGCAAAATGTTATACCATCCACATTCATATACATGGATAACAAGCAGAATGTTATACCATCGACATACATATACAGGGATAGTGAGCAAAATGTTATACCATCCACATTCATATACATGGATAACAAGCCAAATGTTATACCATCCACATACATATACAGGGATAGTGAGCAAAATGTTATACCATCCAGATTCATATACAGCGATAGCAAGCAAAATGTTATACCATCCACATTCATATACAGGGATAGCAAGCAAAATGTTATACCATCCACATTCATATACAGGGATAGCAAGCAAAATGTTATACCATCCACATTCATATACAGGGATAGCGAGCAAAATGTTATACCATCCACATTCATATACAGGGATAGCAAGCAAAATGTTATACCATCCACATTCATATACAGGGATAGCGAGCAAATTGTTATACCATCCACATTCATATACAGGGATAGCAAGCAAAATGTTATACCATCCACATTCATATATAGGGATAGCGAGCAAAATGTTATACCATCCACATTCATATACAAGGATAGCGAGCAAAATGTTATACCATCCACATTCATATGCAGGGATAGCAAGCAAAATGTTATACCATCCACATTCATATACAGGGATAAAAGCAAATTGTTATACCATCCACATTCATATACAAGGATAGCAAGCAAAATGTTATACCATCCACATTCATATACAGGGATAGTGAGCAAAATGTTATAACATCCACATTCATGCACAGGATAGCGAAAGCAAAATGTTATACCATCCACATTCATATACAAGGATAGTGAGCAAAATGTTATACCATCCAGATTCATATACAGGGATAGCAAGCAAAATGTTATACCATCCACATTCATATACAGGGATAACAAGCAAAATGTTATACCATCCACATTCATATACAGGGATAGCAAGCAAAATGTTATACCATCCACATTCATATACAGGGATAACAAGCAAAATGTTATACCATCCACATTCATATACAGGGATAGCGAGCAAAATGTTATACCATCCACATTCATATACAGGGATAGCGAGCAAAATGTTATACCATCCACATTCATATACAGGGATAACAAGCCAAATGTTATACCATCCACATTCATATACAGGGATAACAAGCAAAATGTTATACCATCCACATTCATATACAGGGATAACAAGCAAAATGTTATACCATCCACATTCATATACAGGGATAGCAAGTAAAATGTTATACCATCCCCATACATACACAGGGATAGCAAGGAAAATGTTATACCATCCAAATTCATATACAGGGATAGCAAGCAAAATGTTATACCATCCACATTCATATACAGACAAAATGAGCAAAATGTTATACCTTCCACATTCATATACAGGGATAGAGAGTAAAATGTTATACCATCCACATTCATATACAGGGATAGCAAAATGTTATACCATCCACATTCATATACAGGGATAGCAAGCAAAATGTTATACCATCCACATTCATATACAGGGATAGCAAGCAAAATGTTATACCATCCACATTCATATACAGGGATAACAAGCCAAATATTATACCATCCACATACATATACAGGGATAGCAAGCAAAATGTTATACCATCCACATTCATATACAGGGATAGCAAGCAAAATGTTATACCATCCACATTCATATACAGGGATAGCGAGCAAAATGTTATACCATCCACATTCATATACAGGGATAGCGAGCAAAATGTTATACCATCCACATTCATATACAGGGATAGCGAGCAAAATGTTATACCATCCACATTCATATACAGGGATAGCGAGCAAAATGTTATACCATCCACATTCATATACAGGGATAGCGAGCAAAATGTTATACCATCCACATTCATATACAGGGATAGCGAGCAAAATGTTATACCATCCAAATTCATATAAAGGGATAACAAGTGAAATATTATACCATCCAAATTTACAGGGATAACAAGCAAAACGTTATACCATCCACATTCATATACAGGGATAACAAGCAATATATTATACCATCCTCATTCATATACCGGGATAGCGAGCAAAATTTTATACCATTCAAATTCATAAACAGGGATAGCAAGCAAAATGTTATACCATCCACATTCATATACAGGGATAACAAGCAAAATTTATACCATCCATATACATATACAGGGATAATGAGCAAAATGTTATACCATCCACATTCATATACAGGGGTGGAGAGTAAAATGTTTAACCATCCACATACATATACAGGGATAACAAGCAAAATGTTATACCATCCACATTCATATACAGGGATAGCGAGCAAAATGTTATACCATCCACATTCATATACAGGGATAACAAGCCAAATGTTATACCATCCACATTCATATACAGGGATAACAAGCCAAATGTTATACCATCCACATTCATATACAGGGATAGCAAGCAAAATGTTATACCATCCACATTCATATACAGGGATGACAAGCAAAATGTTATACCAACCACTTTCATATACAGGGATAGCAAGCAAAATGTTATACCATCCACATTCATATACAGGGATAATGAGCAAAATGTTATACCATCCACATTCATATACAGGGATAACAAGCAAAATGTTATACCATCCACATTCATATACAGGGATAGCGAGCAAAATGTTATACCATCCACATACATATACAGAGATAGCAAGCAAAATGTTATACCATCCACATTCCCATACAGGGATAACAAGCAAAATGTTTTACCATCCACATTCATATACTGGGATAGCGAGTAAAATGTTATACCATCCACATACATATACAGGGATACCGAGCAAAATGTTATACCATCCACATTCATATACAGGGATAGCGAGCAAAATGTTATACCATCCATGTTCATATAAAGGGATAGCGAGCAAACTGTTATACCATCCACACTGATATGCAGGGAGAGTGAGTAAAATGTTATACCATCCATGTTCATATAAAGGGATAGCGAGCAAACTGTTATACCATCCACACTGATATGCAGGGAGAGTGAGTAAAATGTTATACCATTCACATTCAAATACATGGACAACAAGCAGAATGTTATACCATCCAAATTCATATACAGGGATAACAAGCCAAATGTTATATCATCCAAATTCATAAACAGGGATAGAGAGCAAAATGTTATACCATCCACATTCATATACATGGACAACAAGCAGAATGTTATACCATCCAAATTCATATACAGGGATAACAAGCAAAATGTTATACCATCCACATTCATATACAGGGATAAAAAGCAAAATGTTATACCATCCACATTCATATACAGGGATAACAAGCAAAATGTTATACCATCCACATTCATATACAGGGATAACAAGCAAAATGTTATACCATCCACATTCATATACAGGGATAGCGAGCAAAATGTTATACCATCCACATTCATATACAGGGATAACAAGCCAAATGTTATACCATCCACATTCATATACAGGGATAACAAGCCAAATGTTATACCATCCACATTCATATACAGGGATAGCGAGCAAAATGTTATACCATCCACATTCATATACAGGGATAGCGAGCAAAATGTTATACCATCCACATTCATATACAGGGATAGCGAGCAAAATGTTATACCATCCACATTCATATACAGGGATAGCGAGCAAAATGTTATACCATCCACATTCATATACAGGCACAGTAAGCAAAATGTTATACCATCCACATTCATATACATGGATAGCGAGCAAAATGTTATACCATCCACATTCATATACAAGGATAGCGAGCAAAATGTTATACCATCCACATTCATTTACAGGGATAGCGCGCAAAATGTTATACCATCCACATTCATATACCGGGATAGTGAGCAAAATGTTATACCAACCACATTCATGTACAAGGATAGCGAGCAAAATGTTATACCATCCACATTCATGTACAGGGATAGCGAGCAAAATGTTATACCATCCACATTCATTTACAGGGATAGCGCGCAAAATGTTATACCATCCACATTCATATAACGGGATAGTGAGCAAAATGTTATACCATCCACATTCATTTACAGGGATAGCACGCAAAATGTTACACCATCCACACTCATATACAGGAGAAGCGAGCAAAATGTTATACCATCCACATTCATATACAGGGATAGCAAGAAAAATGTTATACCATCCACATTCATATACAGGGATAGCAAGCAAAATGTTATACCATCCACATTTATATAAAGGGATAATGGACAAAATGTTATACCATCCACATTCATATACAGAGACAACAAACAAAATGTTATACCATCCAGATTCATATACAGAGATAGCAAGCAAAATGTTATACCATCCACATTCCTATACAGGGATAGCAAGCAAAATGTTATACCATCCATGTTCATATACACAGATAGCGAGCAAAATGTTATACCATCCACAATCATATACAGGGATAGCGAGCAAAATGTTATACCATCAACATTCATATACAGAGATAGAGAGCAAAATGTTATACCATCCACATTCATATACAGAGATAGCGAGCAAAATGTTATACCATCCGCATTCATATACAGAGATAGCGAGCAAAATGTTATACCATCCACAGACATATACAGGGATAGCGAGCAAAATGTTATACCATCCACATACATATACAGGGATAGCGAGCAAAATGTAATACCATCAACATTCATATACAGGGATAAAAAGCAAAATGTTATACCATCCACGTTCATATACAGGGATAAAAAGCAAAATGTTATACCATCCACGTTCATATACAGGGATAGCGAGCAAAATGTTATACCATCCTCATTTATATACAGGGATAAAAAGCAAAATGTTATACCATCCACATTCATATACAGGGATAGCAAGCAAAATGTTATACCATCCACATTCATATACAGGGATAACAACTAAAATGTTAATACCATCCACATACAGATACAGACATAATGAGCAAAATGTTATACCATCCACATTCATATACAGGGATAACAAGCAGAATATTATACCATCCGCATTCACATACACAGATAGCGAGCAAAATGTTATACCATCCACATTCATTTACAGGGATAACTAGCAAAATGTTATACCATCCACATTCATATACAGGGATAAAAAGCAAAATGTTATACCATCCACATTCATATACAGGGATAAAAAGCAAAATGTTATACCATCCGCATTCATATACAGGGATAAAAAGCAAAATGTTATACCATCCACATTCATATACAGGGATAAAAAGCAAAATGTTATACCATCTACATTCATATACAGGGAAAGCGAGCAAAATGTTATACCATCCTCATTTATATACAGGGATAAAAAGCAAAATGTTATACCATCCGCATTCATATACAGGGATAAAAAGCAAAATGTTATACCATCCACATTCATATACAGGGATAAAAAGCAAAATGTTATACCATCCACATTCATATACAGGGATAGCGAGCAAAATGTTATACCATCCACATTCATATACAGGGATAGCGAGCAAAATGTTATACCATCCACATTCATATACAGGGATAAAAATCAAAATGTTATACCATCCGCATTCATATACAGGGATAAAAAGCAAAATGTTATACCATCCACATTCATATACAGGGATAGCGAGCAAAATGTTATACCATCCACATACATATACAGGGATAGCGAGCAAAATGTTATACCATCCACATTCATTTACAGGGATAGCGAGCAAAATGTTATACCATCCACATTCATATACAGGCACAGTAAGCAAATTGTTATACCATCCAAATTCATATACAGGGATACCGAGCAAAATGTTATACCATCCACATTCATATACAAGGATAGCGAGCAAAATGTTATACCATCCACATTCATTTACAGGGATAGTGAGCAAAATGTTATACCAACCACATTCATGTACAAGGATAGCGAGCAAAATGTTATACATCCACATTCATGTACAGGGATAGCGAGCAAAATGTTATACCATCCACATTCATTTACAGGGATAGCGAGCAAAATGTTATACCATCCACATTCATATGCAGGGATAGCAAGAAAAATATTATACCATCCACATTCATATACAGGGATACCGAGCAAAATGTTATACCATCCACATTCATTTACAGGGATAGCGCGCAAAATGTTACACCATCCACACTCATATACAGGGAAAGCGAGCAAAATGTTATACCATCCACATTCATATACAGGGATAGCAAGAAAAATGTTATACCATCCACATTCATATACAGGGATAGCAAGCAAAATTTTATACCATCCACATTTATATAAAGGGATAATGGACAAAATGTTATACCATCCACATTCATATACAGAGACAACAAACAAAATGTTATACCATCCAGATTCATATACAGAGACAGCAAGCAAAATGTTATACCATCCACATTCCTATACAGGGATAGCAAGCAAAATGTTATACCATCCATGTTCATATACACAGATAGCGAGCAAAATGTTATACCATCCACAGTCATATACAGGGATAGCGAGCAAAATGTTATACCATCAACATTCATATACAGAGATAGCGAGCAAAATGTTATACCATCCACATTCATATACAGAGATAGCGAGCAAAATGTTATACCATCCGCATTCATATACAGAGATAGCGAGCAAAATGTTATACCATCCACAGACATATACAGGGATAGCGAGCAAAATGTTATACCATCCACATACATATACAGGGATAGCGAGCAAAATGTTATACCATCAACATTCATATACAGGGATAAAAAGCAAAATGTTATACCATCCACAGACATATACAGGGATAGCGAGCAAAATGTTATACCATCCACATACATATACAGGGATAGCGAGCAAAATGTTATACCATCAACATTCATATACAGGGATAAAAAGCAAAATGTTATACCATCCACGTTCATATACAGGGATAAAAAGGAAAATGTTATACCATCCACATTCATATACAGGGATAGCGAGCAAAATGTTATACCATCCTCATTTATATACAGGGATAAAAAGCAAAATGTTATACCATCCACATTCATATACAGGGATAGCAAGCAAAATGTTATACCATCCACATTCATATACAGGGATAACAACTAAAATGTTAATACCATCCACATACGGATACAGACATAATGAGCAAAATGTTATACCATCCATGTCCATATACAGGGATAGCGAGCAAAATGTTATACCATCCACATTCATATACAGGGATAACAAGCAGAATATTATACCATCCACATTCACATACACAGATAGCGATCAAAATGTTATACCATCCACATTCATTTACAGGGATAACTAGCAAAATGGTATACCATCCACATACATATACAGGGATAACAGCAAAATGTTATACCATCCACATTCATATACAGGGATAGCGAGCAAAATGTTATACCATCCACGTTCATATACAGGGATAAAAAGCCAAATGTTATACCATCCACATTCAGATACAGGGATAGCGAGCAAAATGTTATACCGTCCACATTCATATACAAGGATAGCGAGCAAAATGTTATACCATCCGCATTCATATACAAGGATAGCGAGCAAAATGTTATACCATCCACATTCATATACAGGGATACCGAGCAAAATGTTATACCATCAACATACATATACAGGGATAGCAAGCAAAATGTTATACCATCCACATTCATATACATGGATAGCGAGCAAAATGTTATACCATCCACATTCATATACAAGGATAGCGAGCAAAATGTTATACCATCCACATTCATTTACAGGGATAGCGCGCAAAATGTTATACCATCCACATTCATATACCGGGATAGTGAGCAAAATGTTATACCAACCACATTCATGTACAAGGATAGCGAGCAAAATGTTATACCATCCACATTCATGTACAGGGATAGCGAGCAAAATGTTATACCATCCACATTCATTTACAGGGATAGCGCGCAAAATGTTATACCATCCACATTCATATAACGGGATAGTGAGCAAAATGTTATACCATCCACATTCATTTACAGGGATAGCGCGCAAAATGTTACACCATCCACACTCATATACAGGGAAAGCGAGCAAAATGTTATACCATCCACATTCATATACAGGGATAGCAAGAAAAATGTTATACCATCCACATTCATATACAGGGATAGCAAGCAAAATGTTATACCATCCACATTTATATAAAGGGATAATGGACAAAATGTTATACCATCCACATTCATATACAGAGACAACAAACAAAATGTTATACCATCCAGATTCATATACAGAGATAGCAAGCAAAATGTTATACCATCCACATTCCTATACAGGGATAGCAAGCAAAATGTTATACCATCCATGTTCATATACACAGATAGCGAGCAAAATGTTATACCATCCACAGTCATATACAGGGATAGCGAGCAAAATGTTATACCATCAACATTCATATACAGAGATAGAGAGCAAAATGTTATACCATCCACATTCATATACAGAGATAGCGAGCAAAATGTTATACCATCCGCATTCATATACAGAGATAGCGAGCAAAATGTTATACCATCCACAGACATATACAGGGATAGCGAGCAAAATGTTATACCATCCACATACATATACAGGGATAGCGAGCAAAATGTAATACCATCAACATTCATATACAGGGATAAAAAGCAAAATGTTATACCATCCACGTTCATATACAGGGATAAAAAGCAAAATGTTATACCATCCACGTTCATATACAGGGATAGCGAGCAAAATGTTATACCATCCTCATTTATATACAGGGATAAAAAGCAAAATGTTATACCATCCACATTCATATACAGGGATAGCAAGCAAAATGTTATACCATCCACATTCATATACAGGGATAACAACTAAAATGTTAATACCATCCACATACAGATACAGACATAATGAGCAAAATGTTATACCATCCACATTCATATACAGGGATAACAAGCAGAATATTATACCATCCGCATTCACATACACAGATAGCGAGCAAAATGTTATACCATCCACATTCATTTACAGGGATAACTAGCAAAATGTTATACCATCCACATTCATATACAGGGATAAAAAGCAAAATGTTATACCATCCACATTCATATACAGGGATAAAAAGCAAAATGTTATACCATCCGCATTCATATACAGGGATAAAAAGCAAAATGTTATACCATCCACATTCATATACAGGGATAAAAAGCAAAATGTTATACCATCTACATTCATATACAGGGAAAGCGAGCAAAATGTTATACCATCCTCATTTATATACAGGGATAAAAAGCAAAATGTTATACCATCCGCATTCATATACAGGGATAAAAAGCAAAATGTTATACCATCCACATTCATATACAGGGATAAAAAGCAAAATGTTATACCATCCACATTCATATACAGGGATAGCGAGCAAAATGTTATACCATCCACATTCATATACAGGGATAGCGAGCAAAATGTTATACCATCCACATTCATATACAGGGATAAAAATCAAAATGTTATACCATCCGCATTCATATACAGGGATAAAAAGCAAAATGTTATACCATCCACATTCATATACAGGGATAGCGAGCAAAATGTTATACCATCCACATACATATACAGGGATAGCGAGCAAAATGTTATACCATCCACATTCATTTACAGGGATAGCGAGCAAAATGTTATACCATCCACATTCATATACAGGCACAGTAAGCAAATTGTTATACCATCCAAATTCATATACAGGGATACCGAGCAAAATGTTATACCATCCACATTCATATACAAGGATAGCGAGCAAAATGTTATACCATCCACATTCATTTACAGGGATAGTGAGCAAAATGTTATACCAACCACATTCATGTACAAGGATAGCGAGCAAAATGTTATACATCCACATTCATGTACAGGGATAGCGAGCAAAATGTTATACCATCCACATTCATTTACAGGGATAGCGAGCAAAATGTTATACCATCCACATTCATATGCAGGGATAGCAAGAAAAATATTATACCATCCACATTCATATACAGGGATACCGAGCAAAATGTTATACCATCCACATTCATTTACAGGGATAGCGCGCAAAATGTTACACCATCCACACTCATATACAGGGAAAGCGAGCAAAATGTTATACCATCCACATTCATATACAGGGATAGCAAGAAAAATGTTATACCATCCACATTCATATACAGGGATAGCAAGCAAAATTTTATACCATCCACATTTATATAAAGGGATAATGGACAAAATGTTATACCATCCACATTCATATACAGAGACAACAAACAAAATGTTATACCATCCAGATTCATATACAGCGATAGCAAGCAAAATGTTATACCATCCACATTCCTATACAGGGATAGCAAGCAAAATGTTATACCATCCATGTTCATATACACAGATAGCGAGCAAAATGTTATACCATCCACAGTCATATACAGGGATAGCGAGCAAAATGTTATACCATCAACATTCATATACAGAGATAGCGAGCAAAATGTTATACCATCCACATTCATATACAGAGATAGCGAGCAAAATGTTATACCATCCGCATTCATATACAGAGATAGCGAGCAAAATGTTATACCATCCACAGACATATACAGGGATAGCGAGCAAAATGTTATACCATCCACATACATATACAGGGATAGCGAGCAAAATGTTATACCATCAACATTCATATACAGGGATAAAAAGCAAAATGTTATACCATCCACAGACATATACAGGGATAGCGAGCAAAATGTTATACCATCCACATACATATACAGGGATAGCGAGCAAAATGTTATACCATCAACATTCATATACAGGGATAAAAAGCAAAATGTTATACCATCCACGTTCATATACAGGGATAAAAAGCAAAATGTTATACCATCCACATTCATATACAGGGATAGCGAGCAAAATGTTATACCATCCTCATTTATATACAGGGATAAAAAGCAAAATGTTATACCATCCACATTCATATACAGGGATAGCAAGCAAAATGTTATACCATCCACATTCATATACAGGAATAACAACTAAAATGTTAATACCATCCACATACAGATACAGACATAATGAGCAAAATGTTATGCCATCCATGTTCATATACAGGGATAGCGAGCAAAATGTTATACCATCCACATTCATATACAGGGATAACAAGCAGAATATTATACCATCCACATTCACATACACAGATAGCGATCAAAATGTTATACCATCCACATTCATTTACAGGGATAACTAGCAAAATGGTATACCATCCACATACATATACAGGGATAACAGCAAAATGTTATACCATCCACATTCATATACAGGGATAGCGAGCAAAATGTTATACCATCCACGTTCATATACAGGGATAAAAAGCCAAATGTTATACCATCCACATTCAGATACAGGGATAGCGAGCAAAATGTTATACCGTCCACATTCATATACAAGGATAGCGAGCAAAATGTTATACCATCCGCATTCATATACAAGGATAGCGAGCAAAATGTTATACCATCCACATTCATATACAGGGATACCGAGCAAAATGTTATACCATCAACATACATATACAGGGATAGCAAGCAAAATGTTATACCATCCACATACATATACAGCAGTAGTTTCCAACCCAAGGGCCGCATGCGGCCCTCAGAACTGTTCCACACGGCCCGCGACCCTTAAGTTCAAATTTAACTTTTTTTCTGTTTTTTTTCACGCCCGCGGTCTTTAACTGGTGTGCGCATATGCCAAAAGCACCCTTCCGCTAGTTTTTCGTGCTGATATAGGAATCTGTGTATTCATGGCAAAGAAGAGCTGAAGAAGAAGGAGGATTTGTTGATCGCACCTAAGAAGAGTTGACAAAGAGGGATTTCTCATTTGAAACCTGTACAGTATAGCATCTCCTGACTGCATTAACAGGTACACTAGTATAGATAGACACTGCGCTGGAAAAAGGAAAAGACTCATGTAGTGTAATCGTTAGCGTACTGTATTGAATTACGGTCACGTGACGTTTTGTATCTCTGATAAGGACTAAAGAAGATCTATGAGGGATCCTTGTGGAACTCATGTTAACATAATATGGTTTTAGCTGAGAATTTTGCCAGAATGTAGGTTTTGTGTAATTGGACTAGCAGCTCTCTAGTTGTCTTATAGTTTTGATGTTGAAACCACTCACTGAGCCTGTTTAATAACAGACAATAGTCTACCATATGTAATGCCTTTGAGAAGTCAAGGAAAATTGGACGCACAATTGTCCTTGTTGCTGCATGTTTATATCGTATTCAGAACTGTCACAACACACTAGTGCTAGAGCAGTTGTACAAGCACACTGAGTCTATAATAAAATGCTACGGTCTTCAAGGTGTAGCTTGCTTTGGAGAGGAGCTACTGTTTCCAAGACTTCTGTGAAAAGGATTGAATATGCTTATTGGCCTGTAATTATCTGTTTTGTGCATATTGCTTCCTTTTTTATGTGTATTATTTTGCTTTCTTATATATTTCTAGGACAGTGCCTTCCTGTAGGTTTCTGTTATTTAGTACCGGTACTGGGTAAAGAACAAAAGGAGTCGTCGTAAAAGTAAAGTGGAGGATAGTATATAAATATAGTTCAATGATTTCTGATTTTAGAAATTATTCTTTCACTGTATTGCAGGTAGTAAGTAAGATCACTGTTTCTCTTTGCTCATAGGTCTTTAGGCATAACATAA
This sequence comes from Protopterus annectens, assembly GCF_019279795.1. NCBI lineage: Eukaryota > Metazoa > Chordata > Ceratodontiformes > Protopteridae > Protopterus > Protopterus annectens. The sequence continues at coordinate 23,135,785 of NC_056749.1, forward strand.
ATATATAAATGTATAGTTAATATTTCATTCTAGGTGAGAGTTCATAAAGAATAGCTTATCCTCAGTGTGAATTCCCTTCCCATTTGCTGTATGGATGGATTTTGTAACTTTTTTCTTTGAAGTGTAGCATTATTAGTTTTTTTTACGTCTTTCATTTACTGGCACTTGTTTCAAATAGCTCTGTATTGATTTTTGAAATATTCTTCACCAGAAGTCTTGTGAATTGTCTGTACAATGTCTGTCTTTTATTAGCCATTTAAAAGCTTTGGTAAACCAAGGATCCTGCTGTCTGTGCTTGCACTAGTTTTGAACGTGCATAGGTATTCCAGATGTTAAACGACATAGTATTATACAGATGTACAGAACCATCAATACTAAGTAAATTATATAGCCGAGCCCAATCAAAAGAATGTAAATCCTCTTCTGTTTCAGCAGAAGTCTGTTTTGACTTCTCATGTTTTTCAGTTAGATAGGATGAGTTACTTGATTACATTGCCAGACTGCAAAAGTTTACAGGTGGGCCCTCGGCTGACTAAGGTGCCAGCAGCAATGAAATTGTTTCCATTTTTAGCCAAGATCCAGTCCAGTATAATCTGAGCATCAGTTTTATAGTCTGTTCGAGTAGGAGAATTAACTGTGTGAAACCAAGCAAATACTTTATTGACTAGGTTAGTTCTCGCAAGGCCATTGGCCTCTTTTAGGGGACACCTGCAGTGGGTTACATACTGATTAGGGGTCATTTTTCTAGGGCACCACAACTTTCCTACTGTTTTTGATAAGTGCCATGAAATGTTTTATTTTACATCTGCCTTAGCCTCCACCAACTCAGACAGCTGACACTTCACTTTAACATCTCATCTGAAGGATGGCACACCCAGGAGTGCAGGATCACACCCCTTATGTTCTGGTGTAGGGTCAGTACTTGAAAGTTAATCCAACTATATGGTGTGGGAATAGAACCTACAGCATTCTATACTGCAGGCAAGTGTTCTACCTGTTGAGCTACTCAGACTGCATATTCTACCCATTTATACTGATGTTGTAATTACAAATAGTCTGATATAGAACATTAAGGTTACCTAATAACAGCAGTTCAATTTTGAAATGATCATCAAATTGAGAAAAAGTATGCTGCCTAACAGTTTTATGGTTTAATCTGGCTTAAAGGAGAACTCCACTCAAAAGTCAAGTTTTTCTTTCCAAAAAGTGTTTCCTTCCCTCCAGTCCAACACTACACACTTCATGTACAAAAAATATTATTTAATAATTCTGTTTGTCCTTCTTTCCTGCATTTGTCTTATCTTTTACATCACAACAGCTACTAATAGTGGCAGAGTAATTCGGTTATGTCACTTATCCCAACTACAGATCCATTAATAAAACAATGCCTCTTAAACAATGACATTTAAATGTGCCTTATCAGTTACAAGCTGCCAGCATCACACATCAGATAAACAGTGTAACTTGGAGTCTGAACAAAGGCAGGACTTTCAAGCTTAGTTTTCAGATGCAAATGTCTTTCCCTTTAATAAAACTCAGTAGCACAAAGAAAGCAAGCAAGCAAATATGTTCATCTTCTGACTCATGTGCATAGGTGTGTATGGATTAACCAAAAAAAAACATTAATGAATACTTGAAGGACAGTAGTACTTCGACTTGCTGTCCCCTTTGAAGATCAAAAGGGCACTCGAAAAGCATTCTACAGCCCAGCACTTGCTCAGACCTAATAGCAAAGCACTAATATACCCTGACACTTGACTGCCCAGCAGGGCAAGGCTCTTTATTCGCCCCTCACCAACCAAGCGACTAAGCAGCTCACCCTACTATTCAGGCATGACCAAAGGGCAATTTCAGGTGTACTCTCCAGTCCAGCTGGTAAATCTGGGGGCAATGTTACAACTGAATCATGTACACAGACAACCCTTTCCTCCTACCACAAAACACTAACATATGCGAGAGATGCAATTATACAGCCAAACTGGAGGCTAAGCTGTCTCCACCCAAGACTGGAACAGACAGTCAAGAGGAGAAGGTTAACAATTGCATCTCACCTCCAGCCACACATAGACCTACTAAACCAGCACTAAGAAAAAATACACATAAATACACAAAATCATTCTCGGAGGCTCTAAATAAAAACCTGCAAAAGCATCAGTTATTCCACTCCACAAAGGAGGGGTCACAACTGACCCTGGTAACTATCACCCCATAAGCCTGACCAGCCTGTTCTGCAAGGCTATGGAGCACATCATCATGGAACTCATTAACAAAGACATTGGAACCTCCAAACACTTGACCTGACCCAGTTCGGCTTTGTTAAGGGCAGATCATGCCTACTAAACCTGGTTGACTTCTTCGAGACAGTCACCAAGGCCATAGACGAGGGAAAGGTGGTTCACACAGCCTACCTTCACCTCGCCAAGGCTTTTGATACCATTCCCCACTCGGGTATTACAGAAAAACTCTCCAGCCTGAACATAAACCCCTATGTCATGAGATGGGTTTCAAACTGGCTTACAGACAGAACTCACAAGGTAAGAATAGCGGGCTCCAGGTCCGACTCTAAACCAGTCACAAGTGGTGTCCTGCAAGACTTGGTCCTGGGGACCTCTACTGTTCGGTATATACTTCTCAGATGCACAGGCAAACACAGGAGGACTATGGCTAATCAAGTTCGCCGATGATTGCAAACTGGGAGCCATAATTGACTCTCCGGCTGACATGGACAACCTCCAAGAGGGCCTTACTGAGATGGACACCTGGTGTCAAAGTCACGGCCGCAAGCTAAATGCCAAAAATGCATAGTCATCCCATTTGGGAAAAACAAAACACTCACGAATTACCACATAGGTGGCAGCCCCCTTAATACAGAAGAGGTAATAAGAGATCTGGGGACCCAGGTAGATAGTGATCTCTCCTTTGACAATCACATTGCCAAAGTAGTTAGGAAATCCTTCTATGAGGCCCATCTCATTACTAAAGGGTTTGCATCTAGAAATAAAGAGGTTATAGTGCCCCTCTACCCGTCACTCATCAGAACCATCATAGAGTACAATGCCCCATTTGGGATGTACTTCACAAAGCACTTCCAACAGCTGGAGAGACCACAAAAGTACCTCACCAAGAGGATTACTGTCCTCAAACATATGTCCTATGCAGCCTGACTGCAAACACTCCAGCTGTACTCAGTGGCATATCGCTTACTCAGAGGTGATCTCTGCCTGACTTACAAAGCCATGTCCAACTCAGGACTGATGGACATGCTCCACCTAAAGAAATGCAAGTCACTGCGAGCCACGTGCTCTAGTGAGCTAAACCTCACCACAACAATAAACAGAACATGCTGGAGGGATAGATTCCTGTCACAGACTCCCCATGCTTTGGAACAAAATTCCTAACTACATTAGGCAGAGCCCCTCACGAACACTCTTCAAGAGAAGCCTTGACGAGTGGATGGGTAACAGAAAGTACACCCCTGGGATCACTTCATTGGCTCTACTTGACAGAGGATCAGTTAAATAATCAATGTGGCGGAGAAAGCCAACACACTCTGGCTAGGCTTATAAATGCCCTCGGGCAGGCAGCCTAATACCTACCTACGAACCTATGATTAGGGTGACATTCCAAATGGTCTGCAGGTGATCGGGGGGGGGGGAAGAAAAAAAATGCTGCTTTTGCTTAACATGTGCTAGCAGAATCAGGTAACTGGTGTATTCTTCTTTGTGGTTATTTCAGACTTCTACATGGTGTATTCTTCTTTGTGGTTATTTCAGACGTCTACATGGTGTATTCTTCTTTGTGGTTATTTCAGACTTCTACACGGTGTATTCTTCTTTGTGGTTATTTCAGACGTCTACACGGTGTATTCTTCTTTGTGGTTATTTCAGACTTCTACACGGTGTATTCTTCTTTGTGGTTATTTCAGACTTCTACACGGTGTATTCTTCTTTGTGGTTATTTCAGACTTCTACACGGTGTATTCTTCTTTGTGGTTATTTCAGACTTCTACACGGTGTATTCTTCTTTGCGGTTATTTCAGACTTCTACACGGTGTATTCTTCTTTGCGGTTACTTCAGGCTTCTACACGGTGTATTCTTCTTTGCAGTTACTTCAGACTTCAACACGGTGTATTCTTCTTTGTGGTTATTTCAGACTTCTACATGGTGTATTCTTCTTTGTGGTTATTTCAGACTTCTACATGGTCTATTCTTCTTTGTGGTTATTTCATACTTCTACATGGTGTATTCTTCTTTGTGGTTATTTCAGACTTCTACATTGTGTATTCTTCTTTGTGGTTATTTCAGACTTCTAGATGGTGTATTCTTCTTTGTGGTTATTTCAGACTTCTACATGGTGTATTCTTCTTTGTGGTTATTTCAGACTTCTACATGGTGTATTCTTCTTTGTGGTTATTTCAGATTTCTACATGGTGTATTCTTCTTTGTGGTTATTTCAGACTTCTACATGGTGCATTCTTCTTTGTGGTTATTTCAGACTTCTACATGGTGTATTCTTCTTTGTGGTTATTTCAGACTTCTACATGGTGTATTCTTCTTTGTGGTTATTTCAGACTTCTACATGGTGTATTCTTCTTTGTGGTTATTTCAGACTTCTACATGGTGTATTCTTCTTTGTGGTTATTTCAGACTTCTACATGGTGTATACTTCTTTGTGGTTATTTCAGACTTCTACATGGTGTATTCTTCTTTGTGGTTATTTCAGACTTCTACATGGTGTATTCTTCTTTGTGGTTATTTCAGACTTCTACATGGTGTATTCTTCTTTGTGGTTGTTTCAGACTTCTACATGGTGTATTCTTCTTTGTGGTTATTTCAGACTTCTACATGGTGTATTCTTCTTTGTGGTTATTTCAGACTTCTACATGGTGTATTCTTCTTTGTGGTTATTTCAGACTTCTACATGGTGTATTCTTCTTTGTGGTTATTTCAGACTTCTACATGGTGTATTCTTCTTTGTGGTTATTTCAGACTTCTACATGGTGTATTCTTCTTTGTGGTTATTTCAGACGTCTACATGGTGTATTCTTCTTTGTGGTTATTTCAGACTTCTACATGGTGTATTCTTCTTTGTGGTTATTTCAGACTTCTACACAGTGTATTCTTCTTTGTGGTTATTTCAGACTTCTACATGGTGTATTCTTCGTTGTGGTTATTTCAGACTTCTACATGGTGTATTCTTCTTTGTGGTTATTTCAGACTTATACATGGTATATTCTTCTTTGTGGTTATTCATAGGTTCATAGGTTTCATAGATTAGTACTAAGCTATCTGCCCTTGCGAGCCATTTTAAGCCTAGCCAGTTATCCCTTTTGAGACTCAAACCCTGCACCTTGTGCTTGTAAGGCAAGCACCTTAACCATTAGGCCACCCTCCCACCCTCCCAGTTATTTCAGACTTCTACATGGTGTATTCTTCTTTGTGGTTATTTCAGACTTCTACATGGTGTATTCTTCTTTGTGGTTATTTCAGACTTCTACATGGTGTATTCTTCTTTGTGGTTATTTCAGACTTCTACATGGTGTATTCTTCGTTGTGGTTATTTCAGACTTCTACATGGTGTATTCTTCTTTGTGGTTATTTCAGACTTATACATGGTATACTCTTCTTTGTGGTTATTTCAGACTTCTACATGGTGTATTCTTCTTTGTGGTTATTTCAGACGTCTACAGCAGGTCAGCTGGGGAGAAGCTTTATGCTAAGCATTCCTCTCAATTCCCAGCATTACATTAGTAGTCAAAGTTGCATTTCTTTTGGATCACTCTTTCGCCATCACAACAAAATGTCTCAGTACGCCTGCTATGAGACCTAACAATTAGAATGCAAAGTGGCTAGCAGTGTGCTTTAATAGTTAAAGCAGTGAGACATGAATGAGTTAATCCTGCAGAGTTTGATTCTTACACCCGTCTTTTGCATACCATTAACTGAATGTTGTTTTTATCAGGACTATCTTGCTGACCAGGCTAGCAGACTGACTCAGAAAAATCCATTTCAGTGACAACCCAGACACCAAAGAAGTTAGGTCACAGCTTCAGGCGTACATTGTGGGCTTCTGGGGCATTTACAAGATCACATGTATTTTAATATATCAATAAAGGCTTGCAGTCCTTTGTTATGAAGTCATGACACTAAATAAATGCAATGCAAATACACCAAATGCTTCTGTGCTAATTACAGCCATTTTTCTGTTTGATTTTCAGCTATATTTAAACTAGTAAAAAGTGCATTGATTAGGAATACAGCCCTAAATTATACTGTTGACCTTAGATTTGTATAACCACACAGATGGCTACAACAAGCAATTGTTAAAATCAATAGTAACTTTATAAAACAGAAAAACATGGATCATTTTGAAGCAACAAAAGGGACAAGAGGGTCGTTCAATAGCCAAGATGTGAAAGAGAGGCTTACTCAATAGTTTACATTGTGTGCACCGGTACCTTGCGCTTACTCAATAGTTTACATGGTGTGCACCGGTACCTTGTGCTTACTCAATAGTTTACATTGTGTGCACCGGTACCTTGTGCTTACTCAATAGTTTACATTGTGTGCACCTGTACCTTGCGCTTACTCAATAGTTTACATTGTGTGCACCGGTACCTTGCACTTACTCAATAGTTTACATTGTGCGCACCAGTACCTTGTGCTTACTCAATAGTTTACTTTGTGTGCACTGGTACTTTGCACTTACTCAATAGTTTACATTGTGTGCACCCGGTACCTTGCACTTACTCAATAGTTTACATTGTGTGCACCGTTACCTTGCACTTACTCAATAGTTTACATTGTGTGCACCGGTACCTTGTGCTTACTCAATAGTTTACATTGTGTGCACCGGTACCTTGCACTTACTCAATAGTTTACATTGTGTGCACTGGTACCTTGCGCTTACTCAATAGTTTACATTGTGTGCACCGGTACCTTGCGCTTATTTAATAGTTTACATTGTGTGCACCAGTACCTTACATTTACTCAATAGTTTACATTGTGTGCACCTGTACTTTGCACTTACTCAATAGTTTACATTGTGTGCATCTGGTACCTTGCACTTACTCAGTAGTTTACATTGCATGAACCGTTACCTTGCACTTACTCAATAGTTTACATTGTGTGCACCGGTACCTTGCGCTTACTCAGTAGTTTACATTGTGTGCACCGGTACCTTGTGCTTACTCAATAGTTTACATTGTGTGCACCGGTACCTTGCGCTTACTCAGTAGTTTGCATTGTGTGCACTGGTACCTTGCGCTTACTCAATAGTTTGTATTATGTGCACCGGTACCTTGCGCTTACTAAATAGTTTACATTGTGTGCACTGGTACCTTGTGCTTACTCAATAGTTTACATTGTGTGCACTGGTACCTTGCGCTTACTCAACAGTTTACATTGTGTGCACCGGTACCTTGCGCTTACTCAATAGTTTACATTGTGTGCACCTGTACCTTACGCTTACTCAATAGTTTACATTGTGTGCACCGGTACCTTGCGCTTACTCAATAATTTACATTGTGTGCAGTGGTATCTTGCGCTTACTCAGTAGTTTACATTGTGTGCACCGGTACCTTGCGCTTACTCAGTAGTTTACATTGTGTGCACCGGTACCTTGCACTTACTCAGTAGTTTACATTGTGTGCACCGGTACCTTGCGCTTACTCAGTAGTTTTCATTGTGCACACCAGTACCTTGAGCTTACTCAGTAGTTTACATTGTGTGCACCGGTACCTTGCGTTTACTCAGTAATTTACATTGTGCGCGCCGGTACCTTGCGCTTACTCAATAGTTTACTTTGTGCGCACCAGTACCTTGCACTTACTCAATAGTTTACATTGTGTGCACCGGTACCTTGCGTTTACTCATTAGTTTACATTGTGTGCACCAGTACCTTGAGCTTACTCAATAGTTTACATTGTGTGCACCAGTACCTTGCGCTTACTCAATAGTTTACATTGTGTGCACCGGTACCTTGCGCTTACTCATTAGTTTACATTGTGTGCACCAGTACCTTGCGCTTACTCAATAGTTTACATTGTGTGCACCGGTACCTTGTGCTTACTCAATAGTTTACATTGTGTGCACCAGTACCTTACCCCCCCATTATAAGCACTGACTGCAAAATTAGAATACAAAGCTTGCATAGTCACCAGAGCAATGCATTGAATTAAATGCTTAAATTCTTATAACCTTGATTTATGAAAATAACTGAGAAAAATAGTCACCAGTATTGTTAAAGGGCTTATTTTCTTATAAACCAATCTATTTAGGTTTTTTAAATAAATCCAGACCTACAAAATCTGATAACTCAGCAAATGTAGATGGCTGGCTTGAACAAGGTGGAGGTGATATGCACAGGAGGTCAGCATGCTGGTAAGAGTAACTATAACTTAGGCAGGGGGCAGCGGGCGGCATTAGCAGGGATAGGGTGACAGCAGACTACACTAGGTGACAATAGTAACTACAGGATGACAGTTGGACTGCAAATAATAACAAAGGGCTGCACAAGTTGCAATGGCCTGCACTGAGTGACAGTGACCTATCTCTGATTGTCAGTGGTCTGCACAATGTATCAGAAGGCTGTAAAAGTGACAGTGCCTAGCACCAGGTGACAATGACCTGCACAAAATGACTATGGTCAACATTAGATGGAAATGGCCAGAACAAGATGACAGTATAACCTGCACAGGATGTCAATGATCTGCACTGGTTAATAGTGGACTGCACAGGATGGTGGTCACTAGCCCTGGATGACAGTGGCCTGCACAAGGTACAGAAGATGACTGTGGCCACACTGGAATACAATAATCTGCTCAGGATAGTAGTGGTCTGATGCTGATGTCAGTGAGCGGCTGACACACGGTAGAAGTGACCTGTCCAGGTTATCGGTTGTCTGCAAAGATGATAGTAATCTTTAGTGGTGAGAGTAACTCGCACAAGATGGCAGTTACTGTCTCTGAGCAACAGGCAGTAGTGGCCAACAAAAAGTTGTATTGTATAAGTATAAAATAGGTATGGAGAGTAATAAATAACATTAATGCATTGGGACAATTATGCTTCTTAAAAGCCAGTAGGTCCAATGCTTGAAAAATGAACTTATGAACCTGTGAACATTTTTGCATTATCTCAGTGGGCAAAGAATTCATTACTTACATATTGTGAAAAAAAGAGCCTATCTGTGCATCATCAAAGCTTTAGGTCACATCTGCCTGGCAATGTTTGATTGTCTGTTGATACAAGTGCAATTTTTCAGTTATAGCTCACTTTTATTTATGCAGGTTTTCTACCATAAGCAGTTACAGCATAGCTTTACTAAAAGTATTTTGTAAACATTTATTTATAATGAATGATACTGTCTTTAATTCTATTATTGTATATGGTTATATCAATATTACTTTATGGTAACTTACTTGGTACTGCAGAACTTAGCTTTGAATTTCTCATTTTGAGTTTTAAAAAGTCAATGTTTCAAGCTGTTACACAATGAAAGGATCTATCACAGTCTGAGTAAGATTCTTTACTAATTTCTATGGTAAATAATGCTGAATCATATTAATTCATCAAATGAACTTTTTATAAGTCGGGGGTAGCCATTTGTTATCACTTAATGTTTCATTTTATAGGTCAGGATATAGAATTTTGTATGGTGTACTGTATGAGGAGGTTGTGAGATGGTAACCTAATATAAATCAAGGTCTGATGTTATAACCTTGCTGCTGTTTAAAAAGAAAGGGGAGACTGTTGGTTAGTAACTATGCACAGAAAAAAGTTGAAGTAGGTAACTTGACACAATAGTGATTTGAAAATCTGGGGAATGAAAGGTCATATTCCTGTAAGTGCTTCTGAGTTTCTGAGAGGTCTGACTTAGTCCACTAATCATATGCCTGTCACATTTGACATGTCCGTCCAAGTCCTTTGGGGGAGCAAATTCATTCAGAAATGGAGTGATCAAAATATTTGGGTGGTGCATCTCGTTGTTAAGACCCTTGCAGGTAAAAAGAATGGCACTGTTGGTGTCGAAACATAGTCGACAAGAACTTAACCAGAGCGGTATGGAGCTGAAATTACTTCTTCAGGTTAGAGATGATAACAGACACAGCATTATCTTTAAGGAGGATGGTCACAGATCACAGTCAATCTGGGGGCTGGTTTCTCCCTGTTTCTCCAGATCCACAATAAGACTCCCCACTGGCACATCTACAGGGTTAAGATCTCAGGTGAGTGGTCAAGCCAAAACTTCCAGCACCCTCTCTGTCCAATCAGTGCTTTGTGTCCCTGCCCAAGTAGCTGACACACGCACACACACACACACACACACACACACACACACACACACACACACACACACACACACACACACACACACACACACACACACACACACACACACACACACACACACACATACACGCACACATACACATACACGCACACACACACACACACGCACGCACACGCACGCACACACACACACACACACACACACACACACACACACACACACACACACACACACACACACACACACACACACACACACACACACACACACACACTTTGAGATTTGATTTATATACAAACACACAGACACTCCTGGGGAAGGCTGGTGCAGGTTCACTAGCAATGTCCCCTTCTGCCCAAAGTATAAGGTAGCACCGGCTGCCACGAACAACTATACAACTATTACTTATCAGCTACTATAAGGCCTTTCCCAAAGGGTGACCAGTCTTACTGTGCAATGTTACTATTATCCAAATGGTAAGTTTGACCAGCAACAAGGCTATAGGAGTGGGCTATACAGTGTCTCCAAATACATATACAAGTACTCTGAACTTAAATATCTCTAACAAACTAGTTACAATTAAAAGGTTAAATATTTAATAATAAATAATAAAAGAACAAGACACTACTCAATAACTCAGCACAGTAACAATAGAGTTCAGAATCACAGGAAATATTTTAACAACATTGCAGGACAGTCTCACATAAATACAGAAAACATCTGTCTGCTGTCAGATTCAGAATAATTTGAAATGGTTCAGTCTACTCTAGCAGCACTAGCTGCTAACTGGACAATGGAAACCTTTATTTTACTGCAGATTTTTTTTTTTTTTACTTTGGTAACATGCAAAGTGATTATACTCAATGTAATTCTTCCATGACCTGACAAATACAAAAAAAATAATAATAAAATAAAATGCACAACTGCACGAGTAGTTAAAACATAACCAAAGGGGATGATGCATTTTTTAGCATTTAGCTTGAGGCCATGTTTCTGGCACCAGTCATTTGTTTGGGTGAGACCCTCTTGTAGCTTATTCAGAATTGTTTTATTAAGTCAGTAGTGTGAGTTCTTTACTTTATTGCAACTTTGTTGGCTTATTTTTGTGGATTATAATATTGTAGGACTTGTAATGTTGACATTTACATACTTGAACTGCTGGAGTGGATTTCCCAGTGAGAATTGGTACTGCTGTAGTGAATAACTAAAATGACAGTGCTAGTGTGTGCCATTTTTTTCTTTGAAAGTGAATGAGTTTCCTTGGGTAGCATGCAAAGTAAACAGTGTTTAACTTGATGGTATGGCTGTGATTTGGCTATTGAAAGCTGCCATCCTTGTACAAGTAAGAAACTGTTGCTTACATGCTAACGATACATGTTCATAGCTCTATCGCAGTCCACCTGAATTTCATGAATTCCACCTGTGTCTCCCCTGCCTGGATATTTTTGTGTTCCATTGTGGGTATAAGCTGCTTCCTCCAACACCACTGACATATACTACAACTACGGCTAGTTTTGGTTTTTATTTCCTTATTTTTTAACATAAATTGTTAGCCATTGTTTTAAAAATAAATATAACTAGGGATAAAGTACTAGGAGTTAATACTAGTTAGTCCTTTTTTACTTTTCAGCATGGCTTCTGATTCATGCCAAAACAAAACTGCCACAAAAAGAAAAACAGTGGATGAAAGAAGAGTGTTTCAGGAGAAATGGACAGACGACTATTTCTTTGTTGAATCTAATAACAAAGCACCTTGCTTACTGTGCAGAGAAGTTGTATCCATTTTCAAGGACTACAATTTGAAAAGGCATTATATTCAAATGCACCCCTAATTAACTGAATCGCAAGGAGTGTAGGGAAAAATTATTAGATTTAAAAAAAAATCTTACATTCCAGCAACAGCTGTTTCGAAAATCAGCTACTCAACTGGATTCCTTAGTGAAGCCAGGCTATGTTGTAGCAAATTTATTTGCTAAAAATCCAAGTCATTTGCTGATGGTGAATTTATTAAAGAATGCCTTCAAAGTGTAGCAGACATAATTTGTCCTGAAAAAAAAAATCAGATTTTTCTAAAATAAGTCTGTCACACCAGACAATCGCTAGGCGTGTGGAAGATATAGCCAAATATATTGAAAATACTTTGTAATCTGGGTGTGCAACTTTGAAGTTTTACTCCATAGCTTTGGATGACAGCACAGATGTTACAGATACGGCACAACTTGCCATACTTATTCGAGGTGTTGACAACGATTTCAGTATTACTGAAGAACTGGCCTCTCTGGTTCCACTTAAAGATACCACAAAGTCTGCTGACCTGTATGAAGCACTAAAAGCAACAATGGCAAGGTTTTCCTTGACCGTCGGAAACGTGTCTGGCATAGTAACTGACGGTGCTCCAGCTATGGTTGGAAAAGAAGGAAGGTTTAACAACACTGAAGGAAGATGATGCAAAACAGATCAGTAATGTGCGTTTCATGAAGTACCACTGCATTATACATTAAGAAAATGTGTGTGCACAGACTTTAAAAATGGAAAATGTTATGAATGTTGTTATTAAAACAATTAATTTTATATGATCCAGGGGATTAAATCACAGCCAGTTTAAAGAGTTTCTGAATACCTTGGAAACTAGCTATGGAGACATTTGTGCACTTTACTGCAGTAAGGTGGTTAAGTCATGGTAAAATGTTGAAATGATTTTATGATTTGAGAAATGAAATAAAGTGCTTTATGGAGTCAAAAGGAAAGCCTGTACCCGAATTTGAAAACGCAAACTGGATTTCTGATTTAGCTTTCTTAGTAGACATCACTGCTCATTTAAACGACCTGAACCTGCGCCTCCAAGGAGAAAATCTATTAATAAATGACATGCTTCAAACAGTGACAGCATTTGAAGTGAAACTGAAATGATGGCACTATCAGGTTAAGAATAATAACGTCATTCACTTTGCAACACTGTCTGAGCAAAGCGACGTAAATACTGAAAAATATGCAACATTAATTAATAGTTTATCACAGGACTTAGAGAGCAGATTTCAAGACTTCAGAAAACACCAACAGCATTTCAGTATATTTGCTGTCCTCCAACACCATTGACATATACTACAACTATGGCTAGTTTTACTTTTTATTTCCTTATTTTTTAACATAAATTGTTAGCCATTGTTTTAAAAATAAATATAACTAGGGATAAAGTACTAGGAGTTAATACTAGTTAGCATTTCAGTATATTTGCTACTCCATTCTCAGTTGACATCAACATGTTGCCTGCAAACCTGCAACTGGAATGCCCATAATTTCAGTCAGATATACAACTTAAAGAAACATTTTTGCAAGTGTCATTATTGGACTTTTATAAGTTGCACCTGCCTAAAGATAAATATCCGTCACTTCACGAACATGCCCTGTTCATGACATCTCTGTTGGGGAGTACGTACATTTGCGAGCAATTTTTTTCTCATATGATGTATACAAAAAATAAAATCAGAACTAAAATTTCAGATGAGCATATTGAAAATACTTTTCACATCACCACTACCTCTATCAAAACCAGTATAGATGCACTGGTATCAAAAAGACAGGCTTAGTGTTCACATTAAAAAGGTTATGCTCATAATGTTTGTTTATTACACAAAAAAAATCTTGATTTGACAGCCTGAACTTCCTGATACGGACACTTTACGAAAGTATAACAAGAACTATGACCAATATGTTTGAATTCTACAAAGGTCTGTGCCTCGCTGCACACTTGTGAACAGGTGTAATGTCTGTGCCCTGGCCCAGCAATCAAGGAGCCTCAGTCCTCACCACTAACACCAGAGAGGGTGTCTCATATATGAGAGGAAAGGATAACAAATACACAGTAACATACAATTTCCCTTAAGTGCACACAGAGATCACAGTCAGTCTGGGGCTGGTTGCTTCCCTGCTCTCCAGGTCCCCAATAAGACTCCCCACTGGCACAGCTATAGGGTCCAGATTTCAGCCTAGTTGGCAAGCTAACCTCCAGTACCCTCTCTGTCCAACCAGTGCTTTGTGTCCCTGCCCTAGTAGCTGACACATACACACACTTAGAGATAAGAATTTACACAACTTCACAGACACTCCTGGGAAAGGCTGACACATATTCCCCAGCTGTGCCCCTATACCCAGACTATGCGGTAGTAATTACTGCCACCACCAGCTAATATTTATCAGCTAACCTAAGGCCCTTAAAAGGGTGTCCAGTTATTACTGTGCAATATTATTAGCCAATAGTACTGTAACTTAAGCAATCAAGGCTTATTGGAAGGGCTTATTACAGGATCACTTATAAGCATGCAATGTACTCTAGAGCTTAATTTATCTCTACATAAACCAGCCGCAGTTGAAAAGGGTTTAAAAATATTTAATAATAAATACTAAAACAGAAGACAATACTACTACACCACAGTGCCATTCAAGGGTTCAGAGATCACACAGAAACTTAAAATAATTCAGTAGTACAGTTCTGACATAACAGAAAAACACTTAGTCTAATCTTTATAGTTTTAGCTATTTCTACAAGAAAACACACTTCTAAGATAACTTACTTAAGACAACAGGCAGTGCTGTATGTTGGATATCAAGACAAAATGCTTACAGTCTCTCTCCGAGCAATAGTTTTTAAAATCACTAATAAATATTTCTGCTGGGCCCTCCCATATTAAATCATTCTCATTTAGTTCCCATTACATCATTTCTTTGACACTTAGCCTGGAGTTCCCAGGCCAACAGGCTACATTATTTAGAAAGCTAACACCTGCTCAGGATGCTACTACAATATAAGACATTTCACATGTACATTGTAGTAATTATTCCTTAAGTTAAAACAATAGAAAGAATGTGCTCAGCTAGCCTCTTCGGCACCACTATCTAGATCAAAGGACAGATTTGAAATAATTTTAACTTCAAAAGAAAGATTTGAAATGCTTGGCTTAGTTTTCCTTACAGCAGATGGCAATGTTGCCACATTGTTGAAATAGCATTTCTTTACATTTAAGACACAAGCCTGTATTTTACATTCGTATTTACAAATGCCAGAATTATGTATCAAATTCTATTTGACTAGGCTGGCAGCCTTCACCCTTCTCTACCAGTCCTCAAAACAGGTTTCATGAATAAACATTGCCACTACTAATAAAGTCAGTTATTTGTTGAAATTTGTGAAAAGTAGCAAACACTGGAAGACCCCTTTCATTATTTCAGCAAAATTGAGAAACGACTCAAATTGGAGACATATAGTGATCTAACGAAGAAGTACAAAAATGTGTCATCTGATGATGCTATGCCTTACTGGGTGCATCTCTACATGTCGTCAGCTGAAATGTGCACTCATGCATATTGGAGAGGCAACTGCAAAAAAGCAGGTGTCAGATAACCTTGTGAAAATAGAGTGTGTTGTCGCATATTATCATGTTTTTTGTGGCTCCGTAGTAAATGGGTGAACCAAAGTTGAACGTGTTCTACCATCTGTTAGTCAGTGGAACAAATGTAAAAATCCAAATTGTTTATTTTTTAAGAAGTAAAAGTCTCATCATTCCTGCAAGGTGTGCATCATCACTGATGCACCTTCTTTCATCTTCAGACTAGCCTCACCAGATAGCAGTGCAACAGCAATAAATCTTGCCAGTGCCAGATGTAGTCATGTCTTGAATAATTTCAGGAACAGATTCCAAAGATAGAAATATGCATTTCCAAAGGGGTGCTCAGTTTGAGAATACCATTTAAGATGGCAAATAGAAACCTGTGAGAACCATCCACAGATTGAAATTGTTTGTTTGGAGTACTGAAGGACAGAGAATTGTAGGTTTCATAATTCCTGCAACCATCCACAGAGTGACAGTGTTTGCTTGGAGTACTGAAGGACAGAGAATTGTAGGTCTCATCATTCCTGCAAGCTGTGCATCACCATTGATAAACCTTCTTTAATCTTCAGACCAGCCTCACCAAATAGCAGTGCAACAGCAACAAATGTGGCAACAGCTTCATCCACAGAGTATTTGGCACTTCATCGATGCTACAGAGAGACAAAAAGCCAAGGTCCAATATCCCAGTAGTGGTGACATACCTATTGCAATGGAATTGGAAACAGAAGAATACATGAGCACTTTGGATGACATATGGACATTAAGGACATGATGGAAGACATGGACATCTTTAAGAAGCCAGCAAAATCAAGAGGTATGATCTCATACAAATAGAAGGGTTCCGTACTGTTCATTTTTTCTTTTACAAATAAACTAAGATGTTAGAGATAACTATTATTTTAAAATTTACAATGAGAATTTGAATTTTAGGGCAAATATTAGGTATTTATTACATTTATTCATTGTTCAAATTTGCCTACAATACAGCCAGGGGGTCGACTTTGGTCGCCCGCAAAAGCGAAACAGTTAACTATATGATATATTTTACTTGCAGCCCCAAGATAAATTCTGCTGAGTCAATGCGGCACCGGCAAGCGAAAAGGTTGGACACCCCTGTGTTATACCATCTACATACATATACAGACATAACCAGCAAAATGTTATACCATCCACATTCATATACAGGGATAGTGAGCAAAATGTTATACCATCAACATTCATATACAGAGACAACAAGCAAAATGTTATACCATCCACATTCATATACAGGGATAACGAGCAAAATGTTATACCATCCACATTCATATACAGGGAAAACAAGCAAAATGTTACATCATCCACATTCATATACAGGGATAGCGAGCAAAATGTTATACCATCCACATTCATAAACAAGAATAGCGAGCAAAATTTTCTATCATCCACATTCATATACAAGGATAGCGAGCAAAATGTTATACCATCCACATACATATACAGAGATAACAAGCAAAATGTTATACCATCCGTGTGATGACCATGCCCTGGCCCAGCAATCAAGGAGCCTCAATCCTCACCACTATCACCAGGGAGGTCGTCTCACAGAAGAGGAAAGGATAACTAATACACTCAGTAAAGTACAATTTCCCTTAAGTGCACACAGAGATCACAGTCAGTCTGGGTCTGGTTGCTCCTTTGCTCACCAGGTCCCCAATAAGACTCCCCACTGGCACAGCTATAGACTCCGGGTCTCAGCCTAGCTGGGCAAGCTAGAACCTCCAGTACCCTCTCTGTCCAACTAGTGCTTTGTGTCCCTGCCAAGTAGCTGACACAACACACACACACACACACACACACACACACACACACACACACACACACACACACACACACACACACACACACACACACTTTGAGATAAGTATTTATACAACTTCACAGACACTCCTGGGAAAGGCTGACAGAGATTCTCCAGCTGTGCCCCTTTACCCAGACTATACAGTAGTAATTACTGCCACCACCCAGCTAATAATATCATCTACTAAAAGGCCGTTCAAAGGGTGTCCAATTATTACTGTGCAATATTATTATCCAATGGTAATGTGACTATTCAGTCTAGGCTTATTAGAAGGGTTTAGACAGTAAACTCTATAAATATATAATGTACTCTAAAGCATAATTTATCTCTACATAAACCAGCCACAGGTAGAAGGTATTAAAAATATTTAATGATAAATAATTAAAACACAAAACAAAACTATACACCACAGAGACATCAAAGAGTTGATAGATCACACAGAAACTTAAAATAATAAAGTAGGACAGGACAGGTCTGATTTCAAAGAAAAATACCTAATTAATCTTTACTAGCTTTAACTATTCCTGCAAGAAATCACAGTGCTAAAACTTACATGTGAGCATAGGGAGAGTGCTGAGATAGATATCCAAGATCAAAATGCCATAGTCTCTTGTGAGAAATAGTATTTAAAACTTACTAACAAACATGTTTATAAGGCCCTCCCAAATTACTTCATTTTTGACACTTAGGTTTTCCCAGTATTCACATTGCATCATCGTAACAGCTGGTTTGTGTTCTCACGCCAAAAACTGCATAATTAAGCAAGCTAACACCTGCTAAGAAACTTAAAACAATACAAGGCATTTCACATATACACACTAGCAGAAACCAGAGCAATAAAGTACCTTCCACATTTAAATTCTGGTCATAAATTTTAGCCTTAAAACAATGGGCATGAAACCTTCATCCAGAAACACTGGAGCCGAATTCTAACATGAAGGGGTCACAACATGCTTCACTGGGCCAGTAGAGTGCAATGTTGTCACATATTTCTCAGTTCCACATTTCACAGTACACTTTTACACTCAAGAAACATGCCTGTATTTTACATTTATTTACAAATGCCAGAATTATATATCAAATTCTATTTGACTAGGCTGGCAGCCTTCACCCATCCCTCCCCAATTGTTACAATCCGCATTCATATACAGGGATACCAAGCAAAATGTTATACCATCCACATTCATATACAGGGATAACAAGCCAAATGTTATACCATCCACATTCATATACAGGGATAACAAGCAAAATGTTATACCATCCACATTCATATACAGGGATAACAAGCCAAATGTTATACCATCCACATTCAGATACAGGGATAGCGAGCAAAATGTTATACCATCCACATTCATATACAGGGATAACAAGCCTAGCAGAAACCAGAGCAATAAAGCACCTTCCATATGTAAATTCTATCAGATTCTATATGACTAGTCTGGCAGCCTTCGCCCATCTCTCCCCAATCATCACAATCTGCATTCATATACGGATAACAAGCAAAATGATATACCATCCACATTTGTATACAGGGATAACAAGCAAAATGTTATACCATCCACATTCATATACAGGGATAACAAGCCAAATGTTATACCATCCACATTCATATACAGGGATAACAAGCCAAATGTTATACCATCTACATTCATATACAGGGATAACAAGCAAAATGTTATACCATCCACATTCATATACAGGGATAGCGAGCAAAATGTTATACCATCCACATTCATATACATGGACAACAAGCAGAATGTTATACCATCCAAATTCATATACAGGGATAACAAGCCAAATGTTATACCATCCACATTCATATACAGGGATAATAAGCCAAATGTTATACCATCCACATTCATATACAGGGATAACAAGCCAAATGTTATACCATCCACATTCATATACAGGGATAACAAGCCAAATGTTATACCATCCACATACATATACAGGGATAACAAGCCAAATGTTATACCATCCACATACATATACAGGGATAACAAGCCAAATGGTATACCATCCACATACATATACAGGGATAACAAGCCAAATGTTATACCATCCACATTCATATACAGGGATAACAAGCCAAATGTTATATCATCCACATTCATATTCAGGGATAACAAGCCAAATGTTATACCATCCACATACATATACAGGGATAACAAGTAAAATGTTATACCATCCACATTCATATACAGGGATAGCAAGTGAAATGTTATACCATCCACATTCACATACAGGGATAGCAAGCAAAATGTTATACCCATGTTATACCCATTTATGCACTTTTTCTTTTAAAAAATACAGTATTTAAATTGATTTAAACTGTGTATGAAGGAGTGTTGAAGGAATTTTTAACTGGTTATTCTGCTCTTCAGTTATTCCCACCCACCTGCCCTGTTTTTGTTTTGGTGTTAATCTTAGTGGCATTGAAACTGCCCGCCCCTCAGCCTGCCTCTGGGCCCATCTCATTTGCTCACTCAACTGAGTGCAGTGAGATCATATTCTGATTTCAGGCACTCCTACTGTGTACAAAGAGAGCATCTGGGAAATAGAAAAAAAAAAAAAATTAAGCTTATTTCCTGCCTTTCTTGTTAAGTGGTACAGACTATTTGTAGGCTTCTGAGCCCCCAAGCCCTTCTGTGTTTGAGGGAAGCCTTCTAGCTTGTTTTTTTTTTTTCTTGTAACTAGCCAGTTTTCTAGTTTCAGCACTCAAATCTGTTTCTTTGATCTCAGCACTTGTTCAGAAAAAAAAAAAAAAAAAAAAAAAAAAATTTCATCTGCTTTTACTGTACTTGTGTTTTACCTACTTCTTTTTACTTTTGCATCATCTTAAAATACTCAATTGTATTTATTACTGCTTGGTGTAACTCATTCTAAGCCTTTTGGTTTAAACACTTGGGCTTCGGACCAGTTAGTTGTTTTGCACTGAGAGGTTTGTGGTCTGCACTGTTGTGGCAGAACAGGTAGCTTACATCCTTCTAGGTTGAGAACTGCTGATTGAGGGCTCAGTGTCTGTTATTCTAAAAGTGTATTAATTCTGGTTTAAGCACTTGGGCTTTCAAGCCAGTTATTTTACATTAAGAGGGTTCGTGGTCTGCACTCTTGTGGGAGGAGAGGCTGGACTCTGCCCTTCTGAGCTGGGAATTTCTGGTTAAAGGCTTATAGTGCATGCATATCTGAACTGTTTCTTACTGAAGTTGGTGCCTTGTTTGCTGTGGCATAGACTGGATTCGGGCCTGCTGGATCTAGCTTTGTTTGTGTAACTTGAGCACTAATCCAGACATTCTCTAAAGTATTCAATGGTATTTATTACTGCTTGGTTGTAACTTGATTAAAGTGTAGCTATCATTCAAGTCTTTTGGATTAAGCACTTGGGCTTCAGACCAGTTGTTTTACATTAGGAAGGTTTGTGGCAAGCACTGTGGTGGCAGGACAGGTAGCTTTCATCCTTCTAAGTTGGGAACTGCTGATTGAGAGCCCAGTGTCCAAGTGTATTAGTTCTGGTTTAGGCACTTGGGCTTCAGGCCAGTTATTTTACATTAAGAAGGTTCGTGGACTGCACTCTTGTGGGAGAAGAGGCTGGACTCTGCCCTTCTGAGCTGGGAATTTTCTGGTTAAAGGTTTATAGTGCCTGAATATTTGAACTGTATCTTACTGAAATTGGTTCACCTTGTTTGCTCTAGCATAGACTAGATCCAGGCCTACTGAATCTAGCTTTGTTTATATACTTGTTGTTTGTTTGCTTGTTATTTCCTGGAAGCTAATTCACCTAATACGCAACTTCTCAGCTTCTGTGGATCACTAGTGATATCTGCATTGCTTACTGTACTTATTTCCTTGTTTCACTTGAAAGAAAGTTACTGTTTGTCGTTTTTGCATTTAGTTACTTGTATAACATTGCACTCAAGTTACCTGGCACTTGCTCACTAAAGCAATTATATAAGTCAGCACTAAAAATTAAAAGCACTACACCCTCACTCCCCACTGGCCCTTGTTTTCAATTAAGGATTTCCCAATATTATTCTAGCATGTCCAAAGGTCAGTTGTCAATCTCCTCTCCGGTCCAGCTGGTGAATCTGGGAATCTTGAGGCAATGTTATAACTGCCTCATGTACACAGACAACCCTCTCCTCCTCCCACATAACACAAATACTTGCGAGAGATGCAGCTATTTAGCCAAACTGGAGGCTGAGCTCTCTCAACTCAGGACTGGCAAGACCAGACAGGAGGAGAAGGCAACTACACACACCACAAAACCAGCCTCACATAATGCTACCACTCCACTGAATCAAACACATAAACACACAAAGACATACTCGGAGGCTCTGAGTAAAAATTTACCTAAACAGCAGAGGCCTCCAAAGCAGACACCCAAAAACTGCTACCTCAAGACACCCCACAAGCAACACATAAACCACAAAAGCAGTGTGCAAAGCAGTCACAGCCCTTAAGGCCAAATACAACACCAAACATACTTGTCATAGGTGACTCCATAGTCAGACACACTGACGTCCCACTCACCAGGCTGAACAAGGAGAGGGTCACAGTAAGCTGCCTATCGGGCGCTAGAATCCGCCACATAACACAAGCACTCGGGTCACTCCACAGCAAGTACAAATATGACACAGTCATTGTCCATGCTGGTGTGAACGACCTGAGACGTACCTCCCTGGACTGCATGAAAAGAGACATAGAGGAGCTCTCTGATTATGTAGCCCAGGCAGGTATGACCCTAACCCTGAGCAGTATCCTTCCTTCACCAAGAATGATGCCACAATATAGAGACAAGATGATCAGCTTTAACAATTGGCTTAATGTCTGGTGTCATTCAAAGGGGATCCAGTGTCTGTCTGCCTGGGATGACATGCTTGACAAGCCACGCTGCTTCGCAAGGGACGGCTTGCACCTGTCACCCTGGGATTCCGGATATTGGCTAAGGCTCTTGCCACCCCCATAGTGCCTTTTTAGGCAAGGCTCAAATTCTAAACCTACCACCCTAGAAAACAAAATGGGAAGAAATTGAGGGTAATGCTGCTCAATGCCAGAAGTCTAAATCTCAAAATGCACGCACTCGAGGCCCTTCTCAGTATGGAGAACATCGATGTCTGTGCTGTAACTGAAACCTGGTTCAAGGCTCCTGAGAGCACCCGGCACTATTAGGTTTTACCTCATATCATGCGTTCGGCCCCAAAACCCGGACCACTCCACAAAAGGAGGGTGTATCCATATTCATAAAGGATACTCACACCTCCAGGTTGGTGGCAACGCATGAAGCTCGGAAACCATCCAGGTGCAACTAACAATAGGCAAAACTGCTCTACAAATTGTAGCATGCTACAGGCCACCCTCTCAAACTCAGGAACCCCACACAGCCTTCCTGAAGACACTGGAGGGTATAAATGTATCTCCAAACACCATCATATTGGGTGACTTCAACTACCGAATATAGACTGGGAACATTACTCAAGCCCTAACTTTCTAGCCCAACGGTTCCTGGAGTTCATAAATTCAAATGCCATGGAACAGCTAGTCACTGTTCCCACGAGAGGAGAAAATATACTAGATCTCATTGTCACAAACATGGGGACAAAATGCTCCACACGAAGTATATCCCTCATTGGTGAGATCTGATCATAAACTAATCTCACTGGAAATCCACATCCCGCCCCACCCCAAACAAAAAGACCATAGTGAAGAACTTCTCTAAAGCAAACTTCACACTACTCAAGACTGGTGTGGTATCCTTCAAGGCCCCTGAGTCAGAGGAAACCACAACCCAAGCTGCGGAAGCCCTTACAAATGCCTTCTATGAACACCTCCAGGACTGCATGGATCAGGCAATCCCAAATAAAACCAAGACTCTTTCCACAAAGGGCAAACGTCCAGTCTGGTGGACCCCAGCCATTAACAAACTTTACAATAAGAGGAGAAAGCTATTACATGATAGAACAAAATCCATAAAAGGGAAGTCACCCTGATCATTATTAGTAAAAAATACGAGCACTCATAAAATCAACTAAGGCCAATTTTGAGAGAAAAATTGCCATGGATTCAAAGGACAATCATAAGGCCTTTTTCAGCTATGTTAGGAACCTGGGTGGAAACTCACAGATATGCTCAGAATTAGTCCAAAATGATACAAAAATCACTGAACCCACAGACATTGCCAACATACTGGCAGACAGGTTCAGTGCAAACTTCACCCCCCTCTCCCCCTAAAGGAGAGATAACTATCCCAGCCGAGTGTAGCCTCCCGGACATCTCAAATGCGCAGGTGAAAGCTGCTCTCTCTAAAGCTAAAAACACAGCATCAATGGGACCGGATGGTGTCCCCGGCTGTGTGCTACACGAGCTAAATGAGGAATTAAACCCGCACATAAGGCAGCTGTTTAATCTCAGCCTTACCACAGGATACGTGCCCAAGGAGTGGCGACGGCAACTGTGGTCCCACTCCACAAAGGTGGCGCCTCACGGACCCTGGTAATTACGCCCCATAAGCTTAACAAGTCTAGTCTGCAAAGCTATGGAGAGGATCATAATGGAGCTCATAAACAAAGATATAGGGGACTTGCAGACATTGGACCCGACCCAGTTTGGCTTTGTCAAGGGAAGATCATGCCTTTTGAACTTGGTCGACTTCTTGGAAATAGTCACCAAGGCGATTGATGAGGAAAGGCAGTCCATACAGCCTACCTTGACCTTGCAAAGGCTTTCGACACAATACCCCACTCGGGTATTGTAGAAAAACTTACCAGCTTAAATGTAAACCCATATGTCACAAGATGGGTTGCAAACTAGCTTAAGGACAGAACCCACAGGGTTAGAGTTGCTGGCGCTGTGTCAGACTCCAAGCCGGTCACAAGTGGTGTCCCACAGGGCTCGGTCCTTGGCCCCTATTGTTTGGCATCTACTTCTCAGAAGTACAGGCCAACATGGGAGGACTTTGGCTGACAAAGTTTGCAGATGACTGCAAACTGGGCGCCATAGTGGAAAGTGCATCGGACACTGATATCCTTCAGAAGGGACTCACGGAAACAGATAGCTGGTGCCAGAGCCATGGCCTGAAGTTAAACGCCAAAAAATGTATAGTCATACCCTTCGGGAAAAACAAGGTAACCCCAAGCTACCATATAGGTGGCAATCCACTAAGCACAGAAGAGGTTATCAGGGACCTGGGGACCCAGGTTGACAGTGGCCTTTCTTTTGACACTCACATTGCTAAAGTGGTTAGAAAGACCTTCTACATTGCCCACCTGATCATGAAGGGATTCACATCCAGATCTAGTGAGGTCATTGTTCCCCTGTACTCTTCACTTATCAGACCAATGATCGAGTACAATGCCCCATTCGGGATGTATCTCACCCGACATCTGCAGCAATTGGAGAGACCCCAAAAGTTCCTCACCAAAAGGATAAAGGGACTCCAAAATCTGTCATATGCTGCCAGATTGAAGAAACTCCAGCTCTATTCAGTCGCATACCGTCTGCTCAGAGGTGACATGTGCCTGACATACAAGGCCATGTCCAACCCGGAATTAATGGACATGCTCCACCTCAAAAATCCAAATCCACCAAAACCACTAGAGCAAGCGACTTAAACCTTAGCACGGATATAAATAGGACGTGCTGGAGGGATAGATTTATCACTCAGAGACTCCCTATGCTGTGGAATAAAATCCCGGTCCATGTGAGGCAGAGCACCTCGCTGACTCTATTCAAGAGAAATCTAGACCTGTGGATGGGAGATCGTAGGTTTACCCCAGGAATCATCTCTGGGTCACTGCTGGACAGAGGCACAACAAACTAATGGGCACAGTATTTTTTCATATAAGGGGTGGCGTAAGCCACAATAATTTGGGCTAGGCTTATAAATGCCTTAGGGCAGATAGCCTAGTATAAACCTATGAACCTATGAACCTATGAACCATCCACATACATATACAGGGACAACAAGCCAAATGTTATATCATCCGTATTCATATACAGGGATAACAAGCCAAATGTTATATCATCCGTATTCATATACAGGGATAACAAGCCAAATGTTATACCATCCACATTCATATACAGGGATAACAAGCCAAATGTTATACTATCCACATACATATACAGGGATAACAAGCCAAATGTTATACCATCCACATACATACATATACAAAGATAACAAGCAAAATGTTATACCATCCAAATTCATATACAGGGATAACAAGCCAAATGTTATATCATCCGTATTCATATACAGGGATAACAAGCCAAATGTTATACCATCCACATTCATATACAGGGATAACAAGCCAAATGTTATACTATCCACATACATATACAGGGATAACAAGCCAAATGTTATACCATCCACATTCATATACAGGGATAGCGAGCAAAATGTTATACCATCCCCATTCAGATACAGGGATAGCGACAAAATGTTAGATCATGCACATACATATACAGGGACAGCGAGGAAAATGTTATACCATCCAAATTCATAAGTAGGGATAACGAACAGAGATAGCGAGCAAAATGTTATACCATCCACATTCATACACAAGGATAACAAGCCAAATGTTATACCACCCACATACATACATATACAGGGATAACAAGCAAAATGTTATACAATCCACATTCATATACCGGGATAGCGAGCAAAATGTTATACCATCCACATTCATATACCGGGATAGCGAGCAAAATGTTATACCATCCACATTCATATACAGGGATAAAAAGCCTAGCAGAAACCAGAGCAATAAAGCACCTTCCATATATAAATTCTATCAGATTCTATATGACTAGTCTGGCAGCCTTCGCCCATCTCTCCCCAATCATCACAATCTGCATTCATATACAGGGATAACAAGCAAAATGATATACCATCCACATTCATATACAGGGATAATAAGCCAAATGTTAAACCAAGCACATTTATAGAGGGATAACAAGCCAAATGTTATACCTTCCACATTCATATACAAGGATAGCGTGCAAAATGTTATACCATCCATATTCATATACAGGGATAACAAGCAAAATGTTATACCATTAACATTCATATACAGGGATAGTGAGCAAAATGTTATACCATCCACACTCATATACAGGGATAACAAGCAAAATGTTATACCTTCCACAGTCATATACAATGATAGCGAGCAAAATGTTATACCATCCACTTTCATATATAGGGATAGCGAGCAAAATGTTATACCATCCACATACATATACAGGGATAACAAACCAAATGTTATACCATCCAAATTCATATACAGGGATAACAAGCAAACTGTTATACCATCCACATTCATATACAGGGATAACAAGCCAAATGTTACACCATCCACATACATATACAGGGATAACAAGCCAAATGTTATACCATCCAAATTCATATACAGGGGTA
The DNA here is from genome assembly GCF_019279795.1 of Protopterus annectens. NCBI lineage: Eukaryota > Metazoa > Chordata > Ceratodontiformes > Protopteridae > Protopterus > Protopterus annectens. The sequence goes on from NC_056749.1 coordinate 23,162,709, forward strand.
ACAAGCAAAATGTTATACTATCCACATTCATATACAGGGATAGCGAGCAAAATGTTATACCATCCACATTCATATACAGGGATAACAAGCAAAATGTTATACCAGCCACATACATATACAGGGATAACAAGCAAAATGTTAAACCATCCGCATTCATATACAGGGATAGCGAGCAAAATGTTATACCATCCACATTCATATACAGGGATAAAAAGCCAAATGTTATACCGTCCACATTCATATACAGGGATAGCAAGCAAAATGTTATACCATCCACATTCATATACAGGGATAACAAGCAAAATGTTATACCATCCACATTCATATACAGGGATAACAAGCCAAATGTTATACTATCCACATACATATACAAGGATAGCGAGCAAAATGTTATACCATCCCCATTCAGATACAGGGATAGCGACAAAATGTTAAATCATGCACATACATATACAGGGACAGCGAGGAAAATGTTATACCATCCAAATTCATAAATAGGGATAGCGAGTAAAATGTTATAACATCCACATTCATACACAAGGATAACAAGCCAAATGTTATACCACCCACATACATACAAATACAGGGATAACAAGCAAAATGTTATACCATCCACATTCATATACCAGGATAGAGAGCAAAATGTTATACCATCCACATTCATATACAGGGATAACAAGCCTAGCAGAAACCAGAGCAATAAAGCACCTTCCCTATGTAAATTCTATCAGATTGTATATGACTAGTCTGGCAGCCTTCGCCCATCTCTCCTCAATCATCACAATCTGCATTCATATACAGGGATAGCGAGCAAAATGTTATACCATCCACATTCATATACAGGGATAACAAGCCAAATGTTAAACCATCCACATTTATACAGGGATAACAAGCCAAATGTTATACCATCCACATTCATATACAAGGATAGCGCGCAAAATGTTTTACCATCCATATTCATATACAGGGATAACAAGCAAAATGTTATACCATCAACATTCATATACAGGGATAGTGAGCAAAATGTTATACCATCCACACTCATATACAGGGATAACAAGCAAAATGTTATACCTTCCACAGTCATATACAAGGATAGCGAGCAAAATGTTATACCATCCACTTTCATATATAGGGATAGCGAGCAAAATGTTATACCATCCACATACATATACAGGGATAACAAACCAAATGTTATACCATCCAAATTCATATACAGGGATAACAAGCCAAATGTTACACCATCCACATACATATACAGGGATAACAAGCCAAATGTTATACCATCCAAATTCATATACAGGGGTAACAAGCAAAATGTTAAACTATCCGCATTCATATACAGGGATAGCGAGCAAAATGTTATACCATCCACATTCATATACAGGGATAGCGAGCAAAATGTTAAACCATCCACATTCATATACAGGGATAACAAGCAAAATGTTATACCATCCACATTCATATACAGGGATAACAAGCAAAATGTTATACCATCCACATTCATATACAGGGATAGCAAGCAAAATGTTATACCATCCACATTCATAAACAGGGATAACAAGCCAAATGTTATACCATCCACATTCATATACAGGGATAGCGAGCAAAATGTTATACCATCCACATTCATATACAGGGATAACAAGCAAAATGTTATACCATCCACATACATATACAGGGATAACAAGCAAAATGTTATACCATCCACATTCATATACAGGGATAGTGAGCAAAATGTTATACCATCCACATTCATATACAGGGATAACAAGCAAAATGTTATACCATCCACATACATATACAGGGATAGCGAGCAAAATGTTATACCATCCACATTCATATACAGGGATAGCAAGCAAAATGTTATACCATCCACATTCATATACAGGGATAACAAGCAAAATGTTATACCATCCACATACATATACAGGGATAGCGAGCAAAATGTTATACCATCCACATTCATATACAGGGATAGCAAGCAAAATGTTATACCATCCACATTCATATACAGGGATAACGAGCAAAATGTTATACCATCCACATTCATATACAGGGATAGCAACCAAAATGTTACACCATCCACATTCATATACAGGGATAACAAGCAAAATGTTATACCATCCACATTCATATACAAGGATAGCGAGCAAAATGTTATACCATCCACATTCATATACAGGGATAGCGAGCAAAATGTTATACCATCCACATTCATATACAGGGATAACAAGTCAAATGTTATACCTTCCACATTCATATACAGGGATAGCGAGCAAAATGTTATACCATCCACATTCATATACAGGGATAACGAGCAAAATGTTATACCATCCACATTCATATACAGGGATAGCAACCAAAATGTTACACCATCCACATTCATATACAGGGATAACAAGCAAAATGTTATACCATCCACATACATATACAGGGATAACAAGCCAAATGTTATACCATCCACATTCATATACTGGGATAGCGAGCAAATTGTTATACCATCCACATTCATATACAAGGATAGCAAGCAAAATGTTATACCATCCACTTTCATATACTGGGATAGCAAGAAAAATGTTATACCATCCACATACATATACAGGGATAACAAGCCAAATGTTATACCATCCAAATTCATATACAGGGATAACAAGCAAAATGTTATACCATCCACATTCATATACAGGGATAACAAGCAAAATGTTATACCATCCACATTCATATACAGGGATAGCAAGCAAAATGTTATACCATCCACATTCATATACAGGGATAACAAGCTAAATGTTATAGCATCCACATACATATACAGGGATAGCAAGCAAAATGTTATACCATCCACATTCATATACAGGGATAGCAAGCAAAATGTTATACCATCCACATTCATATACAGGGATAACAAGCAAAATGTTATATCATCCACATTCATATACAAGGATAGCGAGCAAAATGTTACACCATCCACATTCATATACAGGGATAACAAGCAAAATGTTATACCAACCACATTCATATACAGGGATAGCGAGCAAATTGTTATACCATCCACATTCATATACAGGGATAGCGAGCAAATTGTTATACCATCCACATTTATATACAGGGATAACAAGCCAAATGTTATATCATCCACATTCATATACAAGGATAGCGAGCAAAATGTTATACCATCCACATTCATATACAGGGATAACAAGCAAAATGTTATACCATCCACTTTCATATACAAGGGATAGCAAGCAAAATGTTATACCATCCACATTCATATACAGGGATAGCAAGCAAAATGTTATACCATCCACATTCATATACAGGGATAACAAGCCAAATGTTATATCATCCACATTCATATACTGGGATAGCGAGCAAATTGTTATACCATCCACATTCATACACAAGGATAGCAAGCAAAATGTTATACCATCCACTTTCATATACTGGGAAAGCAAGCAAAATGTTATACCATCCACATTCATATACAAGGATAGCGAGGAAAATGTTACACCATCCACATTCATATACAGGGATAACAAGCAAAATGTTATACCATCCACATACATATACAGGGATAACAAGCAAAATGTTATACCATCCACTTTCATATACTGGGATAGCGAGCAAATTGTTATACCATCCACATTCATATACAAGGATAGCAAGCAAAATGTTATACCATCCACTTTCATATACTGGGATAGCAAGAAAAATGTTATACCATCCACATACATATACAGGGATAACAAACCAAATGTTATACCATCCAAATTCATATACAAGGATAACAAGCAAACTGTTATACCATCCACATTCATATACAGGGATAACAAGCCAAATGTTACACCATCCACATACATATACAGGGATAACAAGCCAAATGTTATACCATCCAAATTCATATACAGGGATAACAAGCAAAATGTTATACCATCCACATTCATATACAGGGATAGCGAGCAAAATGTTATACCATCCACATTCATATACAGGGATAACAAGCAAAATGTTATACCAGCCACATACATATACAGGGATAACAAGCAAAATGTTAAACCATCCGCATTCATATACAGGGATAGCGAGCAAAATGTTATACCATCCACATTCATATACAGGGATAACAAGCAAAATGTTATACCAGCCACATACATATACAGGGATAACAAGCAAAATGTTAAACCATCCGCATTCATATACAGGGATAGCGAGCAAAATGTTATACCATCCACATTCATATACAGGGATAATGAGCAAAATGTTATACCATCCACATACATATACAGGGATAGCGAGCAAAATGTTATACCATCCACATTCATATACAGGGATAGCAAGCAAAATGTTATACCATCCACATTCATATACAGGGATAACAAGCAAAATGTTATACCATCCACATACATATACAGGGATAGCGAGCAAAATGTTATACCATCCACATTCATATACAGGGATAGCAAGCAAAATGTTATACCATCCACATACATATACAAGGATAGCGAGCAAAATGTTATACCATTCGCATTCATATACAAGGATAGCGAGCAAAATGTTATACCATCCACATTCATATACAGGGATAACAAGCAAAATGTTATACCAGCCACATACATATACAGGGATAACAAGCAAAATGTTATACCATCCACATTCATATACAGGGATAGCGAGCAAAATGTTATACCATCCACATTCATATACAGGGATAGCAAGCAAAATGTTATACCATCCACATTCATATACAGGGATAACAAGCAAAATGTTATACCATCCACATACATATACAGGGATAGCGAGCAAAATGTTATACCATCCACATTCATATACAGGGATAGCAAGCAAAATGTTATACCATCCACATTCATATACAGGGATAACAAGCAAAATGTTATACCATCCACATACATATACAGGGATAGCGAGCAAAATGTTATACCATCCACATTCATATACAGGGATAATGAGCAAAATGTTATACCATCCACATACATATACAGGGATAGCGAGCAAAATGTTATAGCATCCACATTCATATACAAGGATAGCGAGCAAAATGTTATACCATCCACATTCATATACAAGGATAGCGAGCAAAATGTTATACCATTCGCATTCATATACAAGGATAGCGAGCAAAATGTTATACCATCCGCATTCATATACAGGGATAACAAGCAAAATGTTATACCATCCACATTCATATAGAAGAATAGCGAGCAAAATGTTATACCATCCACATTCATATACAAGGATAGCGAGCAAAATGTTACACCATCCACATTCATATACAGGGATAACAAGCAAAATGTTATACCAACCACATTCATATACAGGGATAGCGAGGAAATTGTTATACCATCCACATTCATATACAGGGATAACAAGCAAAATGTTATATCATCCACATTCATATACAGGGATAACAAGCCAAATTTTATACTATCCACATACATATACAGGGATAACAAGCCAAATGTTATATCATCCACATTCATATACAAGGATAGCGAGCAAAATGTTACACCATCCACCTTCATATACAGGGATAACAAGCAAAATGTTATACCATCCACATTCATATACAGGGATAGCAACCAAAATGTTACACCATCCACATTCATATACAGGGATAACGAGCAAATTGTTATACCATCCACATTCATATACAAGGGATAGCGAGCAAAATGTTATACCATCCACATTCATATACAGGGATAGCAAGCAAAATGTTATACCATCCACATTCATATAAAGGGATAACAAGCCAAATGTTATACCATCCACATTCATATACTGGGATAGCGAGCAAATTGTTATACCATCCACATTCATATACAAGGATAGCAAGCAAAATGTTATACCATCCACTTTCATATACTGGGATAGCAAGCAAAATGTTATACCATCCACATTCATATACAAGGATAGCGAGGAAAATGTTACACCATCCACATTCATATACAGGGATAACAAGCAAAATGTTATACCATCCACATACATATATTATACCATCCACATTCATATATAAGGATAGCAAGCAAAATGTTATACCATCCACTTTCATATACTGGGATAGCAAGCAAAATGTTATACCATCCACATTCATATACAAGGATAGTGAGGAAAATGTTACACCATCCACATTCATATACAGGGATAACAAGCAAAATGTTATACCATCCACATTCATATACAGGGATAACAAGCCAAATGTTATACCATCCATATTCATATACAGGGATAACAAGCAAAATGTTATACCAACCACATTCATATACAGGGATAGCGAGCAAATTGTTATACCATCCACATTCATATACAGGGATAGCAAGCAAAATGTTATACCATCCACATTCATATATAGGGATAGCGAGCAAAACGTTATACCATCCACATTCATATACAGAGACAACAAGCAAAATGTTATACCCTCCACATTCATATACAGGGATAGTGAGCAAATTGTTATACCATCCACATTCATATACAGGGATAGCGAGCAAAATGTTATACCATCCACATTCATATACAGGGATAGCATGCAAAATGTTATGCCATCCACATTCATATACAGGGATAGCGAGCAAAATGTTATACCATCCACATTCATATACAAGGATACCGAGCAAAATGTTATACCATCCACATTCATATACAGGGATAACAAGCCAAATGTTATACCATCCACATTCATATACAGGGATAACAAGCCAAATGTTATACCATCCACATACATATACAGGGATAACAAGCAAAATGTTATACCATCCCAATTCACATACAGGGATAACAAGCCAAATGTTACACCATCCACATACAAATACAGGGATAACAAGCCAAATGTTATACCATCCACATTCATATACAGGGATAACAAGCCAAATGTTATATCATCCACATTCATATACAGGGATAACAAGCAAAATGTTATACCATCAACATTCATATACAGAGACAACAAGCAAAATGTTATACCATCCACATTCATATACAGGGATAGCGAGCAAAATGTTATACCATCCACATTCATATACAGGGATAACAAGCAAAATGTTATACCATCCACATTCATATACAGGGATAACAAGCCAAATGTTATACCATCCACATACATATACAGGGATAACAAGCCAAATGTTATACCATCCACATTCATATACAGGGATAACGAGCCAAATGTTATACCATCCACATACATATACAGGGATAGCGAGCAAAATGTTATACCATCCACATTCATATACAGGGATAACTAGCAAAATGTTATACCATCCACATTCATATACAGGGATAACTAGCAAAATGTTATACCATCAACATTCATATACAGAGACAACAAGCAAAATGTTATACCATCCACATTCATATACAGGGATAGCAAGCAAAATGTTATACCATCCACATTCATATACAGGGATAACAAGCCAAATGTTATACCGTCCACATTCATATACAGGGATAGCAAGCAAAATGTTATACCATCCACATTCATATACAGGGATGACAAGCAAAATGTTATACGATCCACATTCATATACAGGGATAACAAGTCAAATGTTATTCCATCCACATTCATATACAGGGATAACAAGCCAAATGTTATACCATCCACATTCATATACAGGGATAACAAGCCAAATGTTATACCATCCACATTCATATACAGGGATAGCGAGGAAAATGTTATACCAACCACATTCATATACAGGGATAACAAGCCAAATGTTATACCATCCACATTCATAAACAGGGATAACAAGCCAAATGTTATACCATCCACATTCATATACAGGGATAACAAGCCAAATGTTATACCATCCACATTCATATACAGGGATAACAAGCCAAATGTTATACCATCCACATTCATATACAGGGATAACAAGCAAAATGTTATACCATCCATGTTCATATACAGGGATAACAAGCCAAATGTTATACCATCCACATACATATACAGGGATAACGAACAAAATGTTATACCATCCCCATTCATATACAGGGATAACAAGCCAAATGTTATACCTTCCACATTCATATACAGGGATAACGAGCAAAATGTTATACCATCCACATTCATATACAGGGATAGCGAGCAAAATGTTATAACATCCACATTCATGCACAGGGATAGCAAGTAAAATGTTATACCACCCAAATTCATATACAGGGATAGCGAGCAAAATGTTATACCATCCACATTCATATACAAGGATAGCGAGCAAAATGTTATACCATCCACATTCATATGCAGGGATAGCAAGCAAAATGTTATACCATCCACATTCATATAAAGGGATAACAAGCCAAATGTTATGCCATCCACATTCATATACTGGGATAGCGAGCAAATTGTTATACCATCCACATTCATATACAAGGATAGCAAGCAAAATGTTATGCCATCCACTTTCATATACTGGGATAGCAAGCAAAATGTTATACCATCCACATTCATATACAAGGATAGCGAGGAAAATGTTACACCATCCACATTCATATACAGGGATAACAAGCAAAATGTTATACCATCCACATACATATACAGGGTTAACAAGCAAAATGTTATACCATCCACTTTCATATACTGGGATAGCGAGCAAATTGTTATACCATCCACATTCATATACAAGGATAGCAAACTAAATGTTATACCATCCACTTTCATATACTGGGATAGCAAGCAAAATGTTATACCATCCACATTCATATACAAGGATAGCGAGGAAAATGTTACACCATCCACATTCATATACAGGGATAACAAGCAAAATGTTATACCATCCACATTCATATACAGGGATAACAAGCCAAATGTTATACCATCCATATTCATATACAGGGATAACAAGCAAAATGTTATACCAACCACATTCATATACAGGGATAGCGAGCAAATTGTTATACCATCCACATTCATATACAGGGATAGCGAGCAAATTGTTATACCATCCACATTCATATACAGGGATAGCAAGCAAAATGTTATACCATCCACATTCATATGTAGGGATAGCGAGCAAAACGTTATACCATCCACATTCATATACAGAGATAACAAGCAAAATGTTATACCCTCCACATTCATATACAGGGATAGTGAGCAAATTGTTATACCATCCACATTCATATACAGGGATAGCGAGCAAAATGTTATACCATCCACATTCATATACAGGTATAGCGTGCAAAATGTTATGCCATCCACATTCATATACAGGGATAGCGAGCAAAATGTTATACCATCCACATTCATATACAAGGATACCGAGCAAAATGTTATACCATCCACATTCATATACAGGGATAACAAGCCAAATGTTATACCATCCACATACATATACATGGATAACAAGCCAAATGTTATACCATCCACATACATATACAGGGATAACAAGCAAAATGTTATACCATCCCAATTCACATACAGGGATAACAAGCCAAATGTTACACCATCCACATACAGGGATAACAAGCCAAATGTTATACCATCCACATTCATATTCAGGGATAACAAGCCAAATGTTATATCATCCACATTCATATACAGGGATAGCAAGCAAAATGTTATACCATCAACATTCATATACAGAGACAACAAGCAAAATGTTATACCATCCACATTCATATACAGGGATAGCGAGCAAAATGTTATACCATCCACATACATACATATACAGGGATAACAAGCAAAATGTTATACCATCCACATTCATATACAGGGATAACAAGCCAAATGTTATACCATCCACATACATATACAGGGATAACAAGCCAAATGTTATACCATCCACATTCATATACAGGGATAACAAGCCAAATGTTATACCATCCACATACATATACAGGGATAGCGAGCAAAATGTTATACCATCCACATTCATATACAGGGATAACTAGCAAAATGTTATACCATCCACATTCATATACAGGGATAACTAGCAAAATGTTATACCATCAACATTCATATACAGAGACAACAAGCAAAATGTTATACCATCCACATTCATATACAGGGATAGCAAGCAAAATGTTATACCATCCACATTCATATACAGGGATAACAAGCCAAATGTTATACCGTCCACATTCATATACAGGGATAGCAAGCAAAATGTTATACCATCCACATTCATATACAGGGATGACAAACAAAATGTTATACCATCCACATTCATATACAGGGATAACAAGTCAAATGTTATTCCATCCACATTCATATACAGGGATAACAAGCCAAATGTTATACCATCCACATTCATATACAGGGATAACAAGCCAAATGTTATACCATCCACATTCATATACAGGGATAGCGAGCAAAATGTTATACCAACCACATTCATATACAGGGATAACAAGCCAAATGTTATACCATCCACATTCATAAACAGGGATAACAAGCCAAATGTTATACCATCCACATTCATATACAGGGATAACAAGCCAAATGTTATACCATCCACATTCATATACAGGGATAACAAGCCAAATGTTATACCATCCACATTCATATACAGGGATAACAAGCAAAATGTTATACCATCCATGTTCATATACAGGGATAACAAGCCAAATGTTATACCATCCACATTCATATACAGGGATAACTAGCAAAATGTTATACCATCAACATTCATATACAGAGACAACAAGCAAAATGTTATACCATCCACATTCATATACAGGGATAGCAAGCAAAATGTTATACCATCCACATTCATATACAGGGATAACAAGCCAAATGTTATACCGTCCACATTCATATACAGGGATAGCAAGCAAAATGTTATACCATCCACATTCATATACAGGGATGACAAACAAAATGTTATACCATCCACATTCATATACAGGGATAACAAGTCAAATGTTATTCCATCCACATTCATATACAGGGATAACAAGCCAAATGTTATACCATCCACATTCATATACAGGGATAACAAGCCAAATGTTATACCATCCACATTCATATACAGGGATAGCGAGCAAAATGTTATACCAACCACATTCATATACAGGGATAACAAGCCAAATGTTATACCATCCACATTCATAAACAGGGATAACAAGCCAAATGTTATACCATCCACATTCATATACAGGGATAACAAGCCAAATGTTATACCATCCACATTCATATACAGGGATAACAAGCCAAATGTTATACCATCTACATTCATATACAGGGATAACAAGCAAAATGTTATACCATCCATGTTCATATACAGGGATAACAAGCCAAATGTTATACCATCCACATACATATACAGGGATAACGAACAAAATGTTATACCATCCACATTCATATACAGGGATAACAAGCCAAATGTTATACCTTCCACATTCATATTGTTATACCATCCACATTCATATACAGGGATAACAAGCCAAATGTTATACCTTCCACATTCATATACAGGGATAACGAGCAAAATGTTATACCATCCACATTCATATACAGGGATAGCGAGCAAAATGTTATAACATCCACATTCATACACAGGGATAGCAAGTAAAATGTTATACCACCCACATTCATATACAGGGATAGCGAGCAAAATGTTATACCATCCACATTCATATACAAGGATAGCGAGCAAAATGTTATACCATCCACATTCATATACAGGGATAGCGAGCAAAATGTTATACCATCCACATTCATATACAGGGATAGCGAGCAAAATGTTATACCATCCACATTCATATACAGGAATAGCGAGCAAAATGTTATACCATCCACATTCATATACAGGGATAGCGAGCAAAATGTTATACCATCCACATTCATATACAGGGATAGCGAGCAAAATGTTATACCATCCACATTCATATACAGGGGTAGAGAGTAAAATGTTGTACCATCAACATTTATATACAGGGATCATTCATCATCTTCTTTCAGCTGTTCCCGTTAGGGGTCGCCACAGCGGATCATCTGTTTCCATTTCTTCCTGTCCTCTGCATCATGCTCTTTCACACCAACCACTTGCATGTCCTCTCTCACCACATCCATAAACCTTATGTTAGGCCTTCCTCTTTTCCTCTTACCTGGCAGCTCCATCCTTAGCATCCTTTTCCCAATATACCCAGCATCCCTCCTCAGCACATGTCCAAACCAATGCAATCTCACCTCTCTTGCTTTGTCTCCAAACTGTCCAACCTGAGCTGACCCTCTAATATACTGATTCCTAATCCTGTCCATCCTAATCACACCCAGTGCAAATCTTAACATCTTTAACTCCGCCACATCTAGCTCTGACTCCTGCCTTTTCGTCAATGCTACAGTCTCCAACCCATATAACATAGCTGGTCTCACTACCCTCTTGTAGACCTTCCATTTCACTCTTATTGGAACCTGTCTGTCACAAATCTCTACTGACACTCTTCTCCACCCATTCCACCCTGCCTGTACTCTCTTCTTCACCTCTCTCCCTCACTCACAATTACTCTGAACTGTTGATCCCAAGTACTTAAACTCATCCACCTTTACCAACTCTACTCCCTGCATCCTCACCATTCCTCTACCCTCCCTCTCATTTACACACATATATTCTGTTTTAGCCCTGCTGACATGCTCCTCTCTAAAGCATATCTCTATCTCTCCAGGGTCTCCTCAACCTGGTCCCTACTCTCACTACATATCACAATGTCATCTGCAAACATCATAGTCCATGGGGCCTCCTGTCTAATCTCATCTGTCAATATGTCCATCACCACTGCAAATAGGAAAGGACTCAGAGCTGATCCTTGATGTAATCCCACCTCCACCTTAAACGTATCTGTCACTCCCACCACAGTCCTCACCAATGTCACACTGCCCTTGTACATATCCTGTACCACTCTTACATACTTCTCTGCCACTCCCGACTTCCTCATACAGTACTACAGCTCCTCTCTAGGCACCCTGTCATATGCTTTCTCCAAGTCTACAAAGACACAATGCAACTCCTTCTGACCTTCTCTGTACTTCTCCATCAACACTCTCAGAGCAAACATCGCATCTGTAGTGCTCTTTCCTGGCATGAAACCATACTGCTGATCACTAATCATCACCTCCCTTCTTAACCTAGCTTCCACTACTCTTTCCCATAACTTCAAGCTGTGACTGATCAATTTTATCCCTCTGTAGTTACTGCAGCTCTGCACATCACCCTTATTCTTAACGATAGGTACCAAAACACTTTTTCTCCACTCCTCAGGCATCCTCTGACTTTCCAAAATTTCATTAAACAATCTGGTTAAAAATTCCACTGCCATTTCTCCTAAGCACCTCCATGCTTCCACTGGTATGTCATCTGGACCAACAGCCTTTCCATTCTTCATCCTCTTCTTAGCTGTCCTTACTTCCTCCTTGCTAATCTGCTTCACTTCCTGATTCACTATCCCCACATCATCTAACCTTCTCTCTCTCTCATTCTCTTCATTCATCAGCCCTTCAAAGTACTCTTTCCATCTACTCAACACACTCTCCTCACTTGTGAGTACATTTCCCTCACTGTCCTTTATCACCCTTACCTGCTGCACATCTTTCCCAGCTCTGTCCCTCTGTCTAGCCAATCAGTACAGGTCCTTTTCTCCCTCTTTAGTGTCCAGTCTCTCATACAACTCTCCATATGCCTAATCCTTAGCCTTCGCCACCTCTCTCTTTGCCATGCGCCTCATCTCCTTATACTCATGTCTACTTTAAGAGACCAAATGTTATACCATTCACATTCATATACAGGGATAACAAGCAAAATGTTATACCATCCAGATTATTATACAGGGATAACAAGCAAAATGTTATACCATCCACATACATATGCAGGGATAGCAAGCAAAATGTTATACCATCCACATTCATATACAGGGATAGCGAGCAAAATGTTATACCATCCACATTCATATACAGGGACAACAAGCAAAATGTTATACCATCCACATTCATATACAGGGATAACAAGCAAAATGTTATACCATCCACATTCATTTACAGGGATAACAAGCAAAATGTTATACCATCCACATTCATATACAGGGATAGCGAGCAAAATGTTATACGATCCACATTCATATACAGGGATAACAAGCAAAATGTTATACCATCCACATTCATATACAGGGATAACAAGCAAAATGTTATACCATCCACATTGATATACAGGGATAACAAGCAAAATGTTATACTATCCACATTCATATACAGGGATAACAAGCCAAATGTTATACCATCCACATTCATATACAGGGATAACAAGCAAAATGTTATACCATCCATATACATATACAGGGATAGCGAGCAAAATGTTATACCATCCACATACATATACAGGGATAACAAGCCAAATGTTATACCAACCACATTCATATACAGGGATAACAAGCCAAATGTTATACCATCCACATTAAAATACAGGGATAGCAAGCAAAATGTTATACCATCCACATTCATATACAGGGATAACAAGCCAAATGTTATACCATCCACATTCATATACAGAGATAGCAAGCGAAATGTTATACCATCCACATTCACATATTGGGATAGCGAGTAAAATGTTATATCATCCACATTCATATACAGGGATAACAAGCAAAATGTTATACCATCCACATTTAAATACAGGGATAGTGAGCAACATGTTATCCCGTCCACAAACATATACAAGGACAGCTAGCAAAATGTTATTCCATCGACATTCATATACAGGGATAGCGAGCAAAATGTTACATCATCCACATACATATACAGGATAAACGAGCAAAATCTTATACCATCCACATACATATACAGAGATAGTGAGTAAAATGTTATACCATCCACATTCATTTACAGGGATAACAAGCAAAATGTTATACCATCCAGATTATTATACAGGGATAACAAGCAAAATGTTATACCATCCACATTCATATACAGGGATAGCAAGCAAAATGTTATACAATCCACATTCATATACAGGGATAACAAGCAAAATGTTATACCGTCCATATACATATACATGAATAGCGAGCAAAATGTTATACCATCCACATTCATATAAAGGGATAACAAGCCAAATGTTATACCATCCACATTCATATACTGGGATAGCGAGCAAATTGTTATACCATCCACATTCATATACAAGGATAGCAAGCAAAATGTTATACCATCCACTTTCATATACTGGGATAGCAAGCAAAATGTTATACCATCCACATTCCTATACAAGGATAGCGAGGAAAATGTTACACCATCCACATTCATATACAGGGATAACAAGCAAAATGTTATACCATCCACATACATATACAGGGATAACAAGCAAAATGTTATACCATCCACTTTCATATACTGGGATAGCGAGCAAATTGTTATACCATCCACATTCATATACAAGGATAGCAAGCAAAATGTTATACCATCCACTTTCATATACTGGGATAGCAAGCAAAATGTTATACCATCCGCATTCATATACAAGGATAGCGAGGAAAATGTTACACCATCCACATTCATATACAGGGATAACAAGCAAAATGTTATACCATCCACATTCATATACAGGGATAACAAGCCAAATGTTATACCATCCATATTCATATACAGGGATAACAAGCAAAATGTTATACCAACCACATTCATATACAGGGATAGCGAGCAAATTGTTATACCATCCACATTCATATACAGGGATAGCGAGCAAATTGTTATACCATCCACATTCATATACAGGGATAGCAAGCAAAATGTTATACCATCCACATTCATATATAGGGATAGCGAGCAAAACGTTATACCATCCACATTCATATACAGAGACAACAAGCAAAATGTTATACCATCCACATTCATATACAGGGATAGCAAGCAAAATGTTATACCATCCACATTCATATACAGGGATAGCATGCAAAATGTTATGCCATCCACATTCATATACAGGGATAACAAGCAAAATGTTATACCATCCACATTCATATACAGGGATAACAAGCAAAATGTTATACCATCCACATTCATATACAGGGATAACAAGCAAAATGTTATACCATCCACATTCATATACAGGGATAACAAGCAAAATGTTATACCATCCACATTCATATACAGGGATAGCAAGCAAAATGTTATACCATCCACATACATATACAGGGATAACAAGCAAAATGTTATACCATCCACATTCATATACAGGGATAACAAGCCAAATGTTATACCATCCACATTCATATACAGGGATAACAA
Source organism: Protopterus annectens (assembly GCF_019279795.1). Lineage (NCBI taxonomy): Eukaryota > Metazoa > Chordata > Ceratodontiformes > Protopteridae > Protopterus > Protopterus annectens. The sequence continues at coordinate 23,178,931 of NC_056749.1, forward strand.
GCAAAATGTTATACCATCCATGTTCATATACAGGGATAACAAGCCAAATGTTATACCATCCACATTCATATACAGGGATAACTAGCAAAATGTTATACCATCCACATTCATATACAGGGATAACAAGCAAAATGTTATACCATCCACATTCATATACAGGGATAACAAGCCAAATGTTATACCATCCACATTCATATACAGGGATAACAAGCAAAATGTTATACCATCCACATTCATATACAGGGATAACAAGCAAAATGTTATACCATCCACATTCATATACAGGGATAACAAGCAAAATGTTATACCATCCACATTCATATACAGGGATAACAAGCAAAATGTTATACCATCCACATTCATATACAGGGATAACAAGCAAAATGTTATACCATCCACATTCATATACAGGGATAACAAGCAAAATGTTATACCATCCACATTCATATACAGGGATAACAAGCCAAATGTTATACCATCCACATTCATATACAGGGATAA